>NW_027176661.1:1356586-1359086 GCF_023349555.1 Cebidichthys violaceus
TTCTTAATTTCTTTTCAAATGTCAGTGTGAACTTCTTTTTCTTCTAAATTCTCACACAGTATTTGTTTTTGATGTGAATGAAACACCCTTTTTACTTGACGTGTTTCAGTAGTTTTTATGCACTTGAATATTTTATCACAAAGTCACTACACCTTTTCAAAGCTCCATTTTCAATATTTTGAAATTGGATTCCTGGTTATGTGAGCTCCTGTTAAACCAACGGTTTTATAGTGCGTGCCTGGTGTGAAAAGCGCCGAGAAGTAAAGAAAAAGAGGGGCGAAAAAACCACGATGACCATGGACAGAAAAGTGAGGTCGTAGGGATGTCAGTGTCACTCTGTGTCTGTCGGATGTGAGGAAGCTAATATGTTAGCCAGAACAAATAGATATGCTCAAGGATCATTAGATTGGTGTCTCGAGCAAAAATTGCTTGTTAAACTTGCTGGAAAATGTTTTAATTAAACAATGGAATGGGAACATGAATGCATCATTTGCAGCTACAAGTGTAGTGTGTGCGTGGCCGCGAGAGTTCCAGTTTAATTATATCTTACCAGTATCGTTTTATCAGTCACAGTATTTGCACTATTATTGAATATTGTCTCTGTCGCTCGGCGCGTCAGAATTTGCCAGTGAATGTGTATTTCGACCGGTTTTAATATCTTTCAAGTATCAAAACTAACCCCCCCGCCCCCCCCTCGTCCTCTCAGTGCAGGCTCTTGCTGAAGTGCGTTTCTCAGGCCAGAGGCGAGGGCGGCTATCAACCGGTGTTGAGCCGCTGCCGCTCTTTTTAAATTGCCGAGCTGTCAGCGGGAGCCAGGTGAGGCAGTTTGTTCTGCTCACCACTCGATGGACACGTTTCATTGGCACCTCGCTGGAGGTCAGCAGTAAATGATGGCCGGAGCTGTGGGGGCCCGGCCCACTGCCCGGCTTTAGCTGGAGAGTGAATTACGCCGTAGGTGGGGCAGGTGAGGCTGGGCCCGGGGGGGGGGGCTCAGATTGTGGCCCAGCAGCATGTTAAGGGTGTGTGTGCAGATATCCATTCGCGCCCATAGTGTCACACAGCTTCATTTACACGCCTGATGTGTAAGAGCTGCTTGGAAAACCAGCAACCACCCCTCCCCACCCCACGGATTCTCCAACCAGTAAGCTATTCTGTAGGGCATCTCACTTGAGTGATGGAGTTGGAAGAAGACGTATCATTGAAGGATTAGGACTAGAGCTCATCAAAGAAAATAGCTTGGTCAGTGTGACGTGCCACTTTAAAGTGGCTGAATATTTTAAGAGAGCCCCCTCTTCCTCAGAGGAAATGAAACACAGACAAAGAGTGGAGAGCAGGAGGTTTTTGTTTGTGATCCCGCCACTGCTCGGGGGGCCAGAGACAGAAGATTCAGAGATGCGGAGTAGATTGTTAGGGAGCGAAGGCAGTCGGGGCCTCTTTTTCGACGCAGCTGAGGCCTCTGCTAGCCACAAGCAATTTTATATAATTCCAGAGATGAGAGAGCAAAAAATATCATCCACACCTCACAAAGTGAGGTTTTTACTCCCTTCTCCTCCTGTCAGCTTTTCCTGAGTATCCTCCTCTTATGCGTTCCTTCCCGATCACATCCAGACAGCGCTACCTTGGGCGCGTTGAGGAGAGCGCATGTGGCGCCACGGCATCGTCAGCACGCGGGACGGCCACGGTGCGACGGAGTGCAAACGCTCCCCCGTTTACACGACATCTAGCCGGGATCATTGTGCTTTTGCTCTACCGCGCGTTGCCTGCCATTAAATGATTGCGTATTGTGGGGCGAGTGGATGTGTGTCCAAGGTAACTGGACGCTGGCCGGTCCGGGATTGCCGGGCGAGCTCTCCGCGCCGTGGAGAATGACTTAGTTGAGCCCCGCTGCTGAGCCCTTCTGAGCATGCTTAAGAGCTGAGAATTATTCCACTCATTTCTAGGTTCCTGTGAAGCATGACAAAAAAACTGGAGTGCTTCACGCTCGCCCAATTCCCCTCCTGAGAGGAGCTGAGAGGCTCGGGGTTTAGAAGTCGTTCAGCAAACACTCAACATGATGAACATTAATTATATCAATTAAGTGGACCACAACCATTGTTTGGGTGACTAAAAACACTGTCAGAAAATGCACAACAATGAAGGAATACAGTCCTGGATTGCTACCAGACTTGAAAAGAAGGAAATGTATTTTTTATAGTAAAAATTAATGATCTCCTGTTTTTATAAAATGTATATGTACAAAGGTTCAGTCTAAGTGATATCATGGGTATCACTTGTGATGACAATAATGCTATCATTATCTCCACCTGGAGATTATGTACGCGGTCGTCTTTGTACGTGCGTGCGTGTACATCTCTGTGTCTGTCCTATCTTTCTACGGCTAATCTCACATACCACTTTTGGTGCTCATTTCTGACTGTATGCTCAAGGACCTCTTGTGGTCGCGGTGATTCACACGTTTTGAAAAAACATATTTTATAGACTGTTTTATACCGTCATTAAC
>NW_027176661.1:1364086-1371586 GCF_023349555.1 Cebidichthys violaceus
CTCTCTTCTCCCTCTTTGTCTCTCTCCGTCTCTCTCCCTCTTATCGCGCTCGTTTTCTGTCCCTGTGCAAATGGCCACCGTAATCCTGGGTCTGGGTGCTTGGGCCTGTCACTCCACATTTGCACTTAAGCATCTTTCCTTCCCTCATCTCCTTTGCCCTAATTGTATTGTAATAAGCAATTACTGATCTATTTATGCACACTAGAGCCGAGATTGGGCCACTTTTTAAAAGGGCATGCCGGGGAGAGGAGCCGGTCCAATGCGGTGCCCCCTCGTCCCCATCTTGTAGCTGGACGGAGACACTGCCGCTACCACTAATCTCTTGCCTTTCCGCCTTTCTCTCGCTGACGATCTAATCCCACTTTACCATCTCGCGCTCTGCCCTTGTTTTGTTTTTTTCTTTTTTTTGTTGGGTGCAGAACGCCCTCCAAAGCAAAAGTGATTGTGCTGTTGTTTGTTGTATATTGGCTGCGTTTTTTCTCTTTGTGAGTCAGCTCTACTGATGCAAATGAGCAGAGGCAGTGTTTACCTGGACTGGCCATGTTTTCCCTCTCTCTCTCTGTGTGTGTGTGTGTGTGTGTGTGTGTGTGTGTGTGTGTGTGTGTGAGTGCATTGTGCCTGCACAACATCTAGGCCTTTGATCATACTACATTGCATTGACAGATGTTTTCTGGGGCTTTCTGGTTGCTCATGAACGAGGCCGCGGACGAGATCTGAATGCCAGTAATTATATTCCCTTGCTAGAGCGATAACAATCGTGGCTTATACAACAAAGTGTGATGGCTTTTTTTTCTATCTGTCCTATTATTTTTTGGTATGAGAAATGACATCGAAATCCCCTGTCTGCTTCCTCCCTGTCTGGGGCTCTGTGTTTACAGCTGTTTGTGAGAGGTGGGGGCCACGATAAAGGCTTACACCTTGTAATCATAGCTGCTTGTGTGATCTCGGCGACCTGCCGGAGAACCAGCTCAGAGAATGGTGTGCGTGCGTGCGTGCGTGCGTGCGTGCGTGCGTGCGTGTGTGCGTGCGTGCGTGCGTGACTGAAAGATCCACTCACAACAAATTTGCAGTCAGGAACAGTCAGTTAATGAGGAATATGACAGAATCAAAAGGTCTGCTGAGAATAAAAGGAAAGAATTGAGGTAAGCTTTACTGATGCTGCGCTCTTATTTATGTGCTTTTTATATAACGTTCATGTCATAGGTAGTGGAATATATGGCGTCCTGTTGAAACATCTTACCAAAAGCAGCTTTTTTAATAAGTGACTGCTCGAGAATTTTTTATTTGCGAATGTTCTGATCTTAATAACTATTTTATTTACAATTTTAGAGACCTTAGTTGTTGATAATTGCACATTTAGAAATAGTTCTATTTGGAAAAAAAGAAACCATATCTACTAAACATGACCAGGTTGTTGACATTCAAGAAACAGAAGCCTGTCCATCAACTCACCCACATGTCCGTTATTTAGTTTGGATGCACCAACTAGTTTACTGATCGTCTAACATTACAATTTACATTAATAATGAATAATTAGTGTTTATAGCCACTCATCCTGACTGGCCTTGGAATGATTTAAAATCCAGTCATCATCACTGTAAAGTTGGCCCGTGATTCTCTCTTAGGATGCCGAGGATTTGCGGCCTTTTATGGGAGCTAGACAGTGGAATTGTGTTTGTGGTTATTTAAAGGACCTTACTATGAACAGTGAGTGAGAGAGAGAAACAACACATTATGAAGTTACTTTACTGCAGCTCTCCCTCCAGTTTGACTAATGGCTCAGCAGCAGATACTTATTAAGTAGACAGTTATTATTTTAATGTTTCTTTTTAAAGTTTTACAATGAATATCCCACATTGATTTTTATTTTTTTTCCCATAACTCATTCCATCAGTGACCTTTTATGCTGAGGTGGTCACATTCAGCTATTTAACTGAATATTAGTTAAATAGCCTTCCTCCTTGAGGGATGAATATAGTCTAGCGCCGCTAAAAATATCTTCTCTTTAATCAATATGCCAAGTTCAGCAGCAGAAACCTTTCGTGCTCCGCGGCCTCCCAGACGTGCGCAACACTCGTTGAAAAAAAACACGTTGATCTGTAATCTAATAGTGAACATTTTCATCCTCTCTGCGCAAACGGTGTCGGCTTACGCCTACTTTCTCCAGTAAAACCGGGACTTTCTCCTGAACGGGACCGAAAAGACAACTTTAAGAGCATCCGAGCCGGAGTGTCTGTGCAAAAAAAAAATTCAACATTTGCATAAATACGTTACACATTTTTATTTATTTTTTTCTCCTCACATTGTGCCTGCTCCTCTCCTATTTTATATTGTTTCACACTATATTCATCTCCTCTCATATCCCACTTGGGGAGTTAATAACATTCACGCTTTGTCTGTGCGCTCTCCGCTCTGTGTGCATGTTCAAAACACTAATAGCTTTTTGTAGGCGCAACACAGAGGCTCTTTGAATTCTGTTTGCTGCCACAGGTAAAGTCCTAAAATTTCCACAAATAATAATAACAATGTTGTATGCTGCAGTATTAGCTACAGGCTTATCTTTTTCAACTTCCTCTGCACTCACAGCCCCCCTCCCCCTTTTATAGCACACTTAAACCAGGAGTACAATATTATAAAGGGGTTTGCAATGAATCAGGTGCATTGTTTACGCTTAATGAGGAAAAGAGGAGACGTTATAGACAGACACACACACACACACACACACACACACACACACACACACACACACACACACACACACACACACACACACACAAAGATGCAAATCAGACAATAGATCAGAGTTATCAAAGTGAAGCAGTCTGTTCTTGAATGACTTTGATAATTACCTGCCTGGCGTTGCCTTAAAAGTGTCTTAAAAAATCTGTTGCGTTGTGTGTGTGTGTGGGGGGGGTGGGGGGGTTAAGGGAGCCAAACTGCTGGTTTGTGTTTTGCAAACAGTTTTGGTGCTTTTTTTTTTTTTTTTTTTTTTACATTTGAGTCCGTGAAGGTTCGCCAAAAAAGTCCAAAAGAGTTACCGGGAAACTTAAAGATGAGGTGAATAACACATGTATCGTTATTTTGTCCGTGCTGGTTTATTACCAGCACTTTTCACCAGTCTTGCTGACTCAGCTGTGTAGGGATGCGCCAATCCAACTTTGGGTACTCGGCTGGTACCGAGTAGCGACCCGACACCGGTGTGCGACTCACTGTGAGGATCATTGACTGGGGTCTTTCTCACATGTGTAAGGCAACATCAGCGTTCACTTAAACATTACTTTCTTAACTTTGTGAAACTACATGTAACAAATAAATACATTATATACAGATATAAATGTGTAAAAATTGTTTATATGTATTTAAATAATGATATCCAATACCAGATCAGGCCTATTTAAGCTATTTGAGTCAGTATCTGAGTGCTTGTGAACATTTGGCCTCCCCTGCAGGCCGCACCGAAATGATGAGGCAGATTACTGCAGCCCAAAATATCTGAATATTCAACATGAACATTAGACCCATGCATTAGACTGCAATTAGCTTGAACTTAGCATCGTAATTAGCCTGCGACACGTCGGGTACAATTGTGTGCGCTGTGGCAGACTTTCGCCATTTTTTTAGGTCCTTTTGCCGTGCCACACACCACCGTGTGGGTACTGGTGTGTAAGGACAGAACAGTGTATGAGAAGAATAAAGTATGCAATATAAATGCTGGTATAGTTTTTATGTGATGGATATGAATGATTTAAATAGCTCAGGGGATTTACTAGGTGTCAGGTTTTGTGCTCTCACAGTGCCAGCCTCTTCATCCTTCCTGGCTACTCCCTGTGATGTCAGCAACTGCTGTGTGTGTGTGTGTGTGTGTGTGTGTGTGTGTGTGTGTGCGCGCTGCAGGCTAGGAGTAGGATATTGTTGTTGAGCTGTATGGACAAAGCAGTTGGTTTTAAACACTCTCTGGACAATATTTACGTGACCTGAATCGTTTTTTTCATGTGGACTGACAATAGCTTTATTTTTTATTTGCTACACACTCTTTATGTACCAGCACCACCTCTGCGATGCTATGAAACTGTGTTTGCTGGTGGTTTTAGATTTGAAGCAGTAGCTACTCTGGGATGTGAAATGTACTGAAGTTGCAATCTAAATGCAAGGTAAAAAAAAAAAAAAAGATGGATGTTTTAGTTTGAGTTTTTGCTTTTACAAAATTCAAGATGGCACAGATGCTTTAAGAGTCACAAAATGAATCCGGCCTCTTGCTAACTTCTGGAAATCTCTCAATGGTTTAGAGAAAGCTTCTGTAGCTTTCCTCACTTTTTGTTCTATCCGTCGTCGTAAGAATCTGCTAACACAAGTGGATAAGAGCCCCGGAAGCCTTTTAACATTTTGCTCTGCTTCTCTATTACCATGACGTTACACCGGGGCAGTAACTGTTGCAGCTCCATGCGCTCCAGAAAAGTGCAAGCACACGCGCTCAATCACGCACGCTCATAACTTCTTACTGTCTCTTAGGGAGGTGCAAAAATAACTGGATGTTTGAAATTGGGTTAAGAGAAAAAAACTGGGTTGAAGAGTGGTCCATTTTTAAATCTGTCGGCCGGTGTTGAAACGTCGTCGAAAGGGACTTTTAAAAATACTACACCCAACCAGACCCCAAATGATCAGAACTAAAGTTGCTGTGAATGCAGTGAGGGGGATTTTTTTGGTTCCCTCGTGGTAATTACTGCGTATGTGTATGATTTGGTTGAAAAAAGAAAAATGCTTTTGTTAAGATGTAAAATGATCTGCATCAAATTAAATACAATTTCTGAGTCATTCCATCCAATCAGCTGGCTCTTCCATTTGCTGCATATTTGCAACAGGAAAAACAACAGCGCTTCTTTACGTAGTCGGGGAATAGCGAATACATTTTGTGTTGGTTAGAGTGAATTAAACATCCATTAATAACCTCGCCGTGAGCAAAGAAGGAGGCGACGTAAAGCAACGCGGCTTGTTGTTCGTCACGTGTACAGACATGGCCCAAAACTTGACTGGCTGTAGCCCGATGGGACGAGGCCGGGAAAGTGGCCGGGGACCGGGTGGCCCAGAAGGGAAGCGGGACAAACAGCTGATGTAGAGAGGCAAGCAGAGAAGAACATTGACTTGTTTATTTCATTTATTTATTTTTTACCTAGATTGGCAATGATAAGAGTGAGTGATGTTGATAAATGCTCGCGCAGCCAGTTTATCAGCAGCTGTCTGGCTTCTGGTCGCCTGTGGCGGCTTCCAAGGCTGATAACCTCTGAGGCCTGAGGCGTGAAGCTGGGGGGGGGGGGCCTGTAATGCCCGTTACACAGCAGGAAGTACAATAGTCGAATGAATGAGAAATGGAGACAACTTTAGTTATTCTTAAATCCGCACCAGCAGGAGGGCCTGAAAGGAAACCATCACAACAAATAACCAGAGGTTATTCCTCTGCACACTGACCACTAAGGACATCACACCCAGCTTTACGGCACAGCTCTCATCCCCGCCCCAGGTGTGCTTTGAGGTGGTCATTACCACGCTAACATTTAGCATGTAGCACTATATCGCCACGTCAGCGCTTCGAACGTGCGAACGTCAGTGCGTCAACGCGTGTTGCGTTCAGAGCGTCAGCAACGCGTCTATGATGGGATGGTAACGGTTGTATTGCGTTGTATTGCTCAGCGGTGTCTTTTTTTGCGCTTAGAGAAATGCGCTGCTCTTGTCAGTGTAATAAAAGATCTGTGCTTATCTTTTTATGGGTCCTGTGGTAACTTTAAAAAAACAATTTTGTGGAGCAGTTTTCTCTTTTAAATTGGAGTTAGAAATGTAGAGCACAGAAATGTATAACAATTTGTCATGCACAATCTTTTGTTTTTCTGCAAAAGGTTTTTTGTGGTAAAAATGATAATGTAATAAGAAAAATTACAGAAAACGAAATGTGCAGTAGGAGAGGGCCCATGTGTGGGAGGCTGTGTGCATATGTGCAGGTTATGTGCCTGTGAGACTGTGAGCACCTGGAAAGCTCTTGACAGATGGTTACTTCAGCTCTAGATGAATGTTGCTTCCTCTTCTTTTTTTTTCTTTTTTTTCCTCTCCACAGTGTTAAGCCTCTTTCATAGATTGAAAGTGTTGCGGTCAGCGTTTTGATCAAGGTGGACTCTTTCTCTTCCTTGATAGTTTGCTCTGCATCTCCAGAGTGTGTTTATCCTACCCCGGCCATTTATTGTTGTTTGATTTCCGGTGAGCTGAGGGAGATCACAGCTGTGAATTTCTCTGCTGCCCTTTTGTTTTTGTTTGCCAGTGAGATTACACAGCAGTGCATCACAAATCATGATATGCCCACATTATATCAGTACATTCTCAAACTGAAGCATGGGTCTGGAGAGGATTATATGCGTCTCTGGAATCACAATAGCATGCATTACTCTGGTCCTTTCTCCATCGGCCAAACCGGACCATTAGTTTAGACTATCACTGCACTAGTTAAGAGCTATTAACAGAGGTCAGCTGACACAGGCCGAGGTGAACGGGTTGCAGCAGCCTCTCACTACAGAGTCGGGTCAGGCCAAAGCTATATCCATAATAACAACATGGCTGCCATAGAGACACACAGTAATAAGTCCCTTTACGTTTATTCTTTGACCTTTTAAATAAAGAATACGAAACCCATAAATCCTGCATTAATAAAGGTTTATCTTATCTTATAAATAAAACGGTTTAATTGGTCTTAAATCAAATGTCCATGTAATGTTGCATGAAAACCGTTTCATACGTGCACAGGTTCATTTTCAGTTGTGTGGTTATAGTTCCTCGCAGATTTTTGCACTGACTCTGGTGTTATATTACTGTAATTCCCTGAGAAATTGTCCTCCTAAATTTAGCATGCGCTCTCTGCAGCAGATGTTCATGCCCTTTTTGATGCCGTGGGTAATAATCCTTAATATTCTTGCTGTTTGAAACTAAATGAGGCTTTAATGCACTCTGATTCCATCTTCCAGCTCTCATTAATTGTTGTTTTTTAAATTATTTTTTTTAAAGTCCATAAATTATTTCTGTTTTTTGTTTTCTTAGTTTTGTAAAGACGAACAGCAACTTTTTATGGCCAAAATGGACGTCTTTAATTGTGTGACAGTCTGTTTTGATTAGAGCTCCAGTTTGAAATGTCATCGTGACGGGAAATTCACAGAACTGCTTTGCTTCGCCGCGAGTATTTCTTTTCTTCCTGCCGACACCTTCAGCGTTGGCTATCTTGCTATATAATGCTTGAGTGTTTATGAGACTTGATTACTGTTTATTCCTGTTTAGCGACAATGCGCTCCTCGCTCCTTTTATGTCCTCGCCGTCACAGGTGCTGCTCGCTCGCTGTGTTTGAAGCCTCATCACTAATCCTCTCCTCTCGTCCCCTCTTCTATTCCAGATGGTCACAAGAACAAAGAAAATATTTGTGGGTGGCTTGTCAGCCAATACAGTAGTGGAAGATGTGAAGCAGTATTTTGA
>NW_027176661.1:1374086-1541586 GCF_023349555.1 Cebidichthys violaceus
CCACTCTTCCCCAGCCGTCACCATTAGAAAAGAGCACATGCCCGAGACCTGGCACAACTTCAGAGGAGCTCCTCCACAGCTTCTTTATTTTTTTTGTCGCCTACAGAACATGCTGAAGGTGTGCATTCGAAGTGTTTGTGACAGTCATTTGAACGGAACTGAAGTGTGGTTCTGTTTGACTGATTCTAATGCATCTCAGATGGATCCCATTACCTGCCTAATAGTAGCCACATCCTGCCATTTTTTTTTCTTCTTCTTCTTTCTTCTCTCAGGCAGCACACGGCACCTTAGCCCTACGAGCCAAATGAGACAATCTTATCAGCACTGCCTGGCCTCCCTTTATATTCAAGGAGTCTTAACTGGAGGCTGATGCTATTTCGGTCTTGCAATAAAGTCAAATGAATCTGTGTGCTGTTTGTGCTATTATGTGCTATTGTGCAAACTTATACATTGTTAGGGAAGACCGTGTTAGCCCTTAGAGAGCACTTTTTTGTCCTCTTATGCAGGCCTTGCAAGTGGCCATTTTGTTGTTATTTCCATCTGAAAATGTTGTGTTTTGCAGTATCATTTGCAAGTATTTTTTATTTACCTTCCTGCCTTGTCTGCGGTTTGCATAACAAACAACCCCCCCACCCCACCTCAAAATATCAGCTCAGGTGAGGTATGGAGGTGACAGCTCTGAAAGTGTTACATTATGTTAATGAATAAAATGATTATGACTGCTTTAGAGACTGTGCTTGCTGTAAGGTGAAGGGTCAGGCTCAGCTGAAGAACATAAATACATGCGTCTTGCTAAGTATTACCTCTGTACAAGTCTGAGGAGCTACACACCTGTAGAGACCTGCTCTGCTTTCCAGCCAACTCGGGGGTCGGCATTTTCCTAGTTGAAATGTCCAACATTCCAGGTGCACAACAACGGCAAACATGAACAAAAACCATGGCCGACCGTGAAATACAGATGTTTCTTTGTACACCAATTTCTTCTGGAATTTTTACGGAATAACCTTTGTGCAGAGAAGGTAACTTTTGAATGTTTACCGCAACCAGCTGCCTAATAACATGGCGACATATTTTGACATGCAGAACAGGTTTTACTATATCATACTATGTATTGTTTTGAATAAATAAATAACTATAACATTGTCTTTTAGTTCATGGTTTTACCATTTACAATGTGCGCTTCCATTGTTGTGGGATGTCAGACAGACGGATTTGCCAGGATTCCACCGGAGTTCCGAGTTGTCTTGAACGCAGCATTAAAGCTGGGAGACCGGCAAGAGTATGCTAGATTTTGAAAGTATCAAACTGAAAAACCCAGCCCAGTGTTGCCAACTCGTTTCTAATGAGAGTAGCTAGCAGTGCTAGCTCCAAAAGCTGCTAAATCTACTCTCTCTAAAGACCCTCCCCCAAAATTACATTACATTACATTACAGTCATTTAGCAGATGCTTTTATCCAAAGCGACTTACAATAAGTGCATCAACATTGGTAATCAAAAGAACTACTAGTCACCAGAAGTCATAAGTACATTTCCTTTTCCAAACAAGCCTCTAAGAGCATGAAGCAGAGCATAACTCAGAGCCAAAGTACAGGGCAGAAACAAGAAAAACAGTTAGTGCTATAAGTAATACAAATACAATAAGTGCAACAAGCTAGTATGAAAACAATAAGCGCTAAGTGGAAGGCTCAGGGTAGCACTTCCTGAAGAGGTGGGTTTTCAGCCTGCGCCGAAAGATGGGCAGCGACTCCGCTGTCCTGACCTCAGTGGGAAGTTCATTCCACCACTGTGGGGCCAGGACAGAAAACAGCCGTGACCGGGTCGATCGGCTGCCAGGACCTCTGAGCGACGGGGCGACCAATCGCCCTGAGGCAGCAGAGCAAAGTGGTCGGGCGGGGGTGTAAGGCTTGACCATGGCCTGGAGATAGGAAGGAGCTGTTCCTTTCACTGCCCTGTAGGCTAGCACCAGAGTCTTAAACTGGATGCGAGCTCTTACAGGTAGCCAGTGTAGAGAACGGAGAAAGGAAGTTGTGTGGGAGAACTTGGGGCGATTGAACACCAGGCGAGCTGCGGCTTTCTGGACAAGCTCCAGAGGTCTGATGGCCGACGCCGGGGCTCCGGCGAGTAGAGAGTTGCAGTAGTCCAGGCGGGAGATGACAAGAGCCTGGATGAGAACCTGCGCCGTCTCGTCAGTCAGGAAGGGACGAATCCTCCTGATGTTGTAGAGCAGGAATCTGCAGGAGCGTGTAACGGATGAAATGTTTGCTGAGAATGACAGTTGGTCATCCAGGGTCACACCCAGGTTCCTCGCAGTCCGAGTTGGCGTCACCACGGTATCATCGATGGTGATGGACAGGTCCCGGTGCGGGCAACCCTTCCCCGGGAGGAACAGTAGCTCAGTTTTGTCTAGGTTGAGCTTGAGGTGGTGTGTCGTCATCCACTTCGAGATGTCAGCCAAACACGCAGCGATGCGCATCTCCACTTGGGTGTCACCGGGGGGAAATGACAAGACCAGCTGGGTGTCATCGGCATAACAATGGTAGGAGAAGTCATGCGAGCGAATAACAGAACCCAGAGATGTTGTGTAGAGCGAGAAGAGAAGGGGGCCCAGGACTGACTCTTGCGGAACCCCCGTAGTCAGCGTACGTGGTTCCGACACGGCCCCCCTCCAGGTCACCTGGTAGGATCGACCCGTCAGGTAGGATGCAAACAGGGAGAGTGCAGAGCCTGAGACGCCCATCCCCTCGAGGGATGAGAGGAGGATTTGATGGTTCACAGTGTCAAACGCCGCAGACAAGTCCAGGAGAATCAGGACAGAGGAGAGAGAGTTAGCTCTCGCGGCGTGAAGCGACTCTGTCACCGCAAGGAGGGCCGTCTCTGTCGAGTGACCCACTTTGAACCCGGACTGGTGAGGGTCCAAAAAGCTGTTTTGGTGGAGATAGGAAGACAGTTGGTTAAAGACAGCACGTTCAAGTGTTTTGGATAGAAAGGGTAGAAGAGAAACCGGTCTGAAGTTCTTGACATCAGAGGGGTCAAGTGATGGTTTCTTCAGAAAATGATCATTATGAACGTAAACAACAAACCTGGCTTTTGTCAGTGCTCCCGGCTGTTAAGCTAGCATCTTCAGTCTGGCTAACTGAAATGATTGGACGGGCTTATTACAGTCCTGCAACAGCCACAGATACCAGGTGGTAGAGCATTTGATTTATTGATTGCTGTAGTTTATTTATTGTAGGTGATAAAGGCCCTCTTATTTTCCAATAAATGAGACACCTGTTAACAAAACACCTACCACTGATCTTCCAATGAGGCAAGCACCTGATTAAAGACAGGAGTTGGTGTGGTGATACCTTTATAATTTTGGCTCTGACGTACCAGCAGAGCCCAGCCCAGACATGAAGAGACAGTTTAAGGCATAATTAGCTCGGGTGGCTAATGCTTCCTCATTGGTTTATTGTAATCAGCTTGTGAGGGCATCTCATAGTCTCCTTATTGGCCTAAGCTGAAACAACTCCTGCTCACTGACTCCGTTTCTGCACTCCTGTCCGTTGGCCGGGCTTTGCAGTGCGAACCCGAAGCTGACTTATAGTTTAATCAGAGCTACTTGATTCCATGTCACTGGGCTGCCACAATCGTCCCTTTATGTCCAGGCTGTCCTGGTTCTCATGCTCCACTGGTCCAGAGCCAGATCCTGGAGGTGGAGCTGAATGGGAGGAGGGTGAGGAAGGACCTTAACCAGTTCACTGCCACTGGGCTCAGGAGGGATAAAGGTAGACGCACAAAGGTTACTACTTAGACAAGCAAAGCTGAACCCGGAGTCCTAAGATGAGACACAAGTCTCAAAGTAGGTGATGACCTGTTGGAGGACGTTGCAACTCTATAGATAGGAGTGATGGACAGAGAAGATTGTCAAAGTACTGGAGAGGAGAGGCCAGCCTTCAGCAGCAGCAGCAAGCTGTTAACGTCTGTCATGCTTCACCTCTGGCCAGCCGAGCGTCTGCATACTTCTCTCATACGGTCACTGAGAGGAAGCAGATGAGAGGAAATTATAAAAACTTCAGAGAAAAACACGATTCCTTGGTTAGTGCATGAAATTCGTTCTGGGGCTTTGGTAATCTAATACCATGGCTGACATTTTGCGTGCCCTTAGATTCTTTTTGCAAAAGGCAGAGAAATAACTGTGTGACTGTCTGTAAAGACCGTATGAATTCATTTGGCATACCTTCCCAAGTGCTTGGGCCCTGAACAGCATTGGAGATTTTTAGGTATTCCATGTAAAACACAACAACAACAACAAAAACAGCCTTAATGACCATTAACAACAGTGGCACAGATAGTCTTAAAATCAGTTTGTGCCCTGTTGCATCATTCTAATGTTGTAAAGTTGCTTTGTCTCTTTGGAAACTTGGACCTGAGTAACTTTCAGTATCAGCCCTGTCAAACGTGCATCTGTGCAGATTTTTTACAAAGCTCCAACAATCATCAGCAAGCTTCTTGCCGTATGTATTTGATTGCAGAATGAAATCTTTACCGTGGATGAGAATGCAGTGAAGCTCCCACAGTGACAACACATCCACAGGTCTTTAACTGGAAACAGTGAAGGCGCACACTGAATGCCCTTTGGACTCGATGGAAGCTCTGAGGAGCGCTGATCATTGTCTGAAACACGGATGACTAACACAGAGAAAAAAGAAGAAAAAAAAACACTTTATATGAGCGAAAAAGAACCTAATCAAAAAGGCCACAGTCCTTCATTCCACTCCCTGAGCTCGTGCAGGTGCACATTTGCATGCCATTTACATGGTGGCTCGCGGTGACCACTACCACTCCCGACGTCTCGGTGTCCGTCATCTGCTGACATTCTGTGATTGTTTCCTCTCCGCCGCGACTCGCCTCAATCAGCGGAGGATATAGTGTGGTTCCAGTGATTATAAGGAGTGATCAGAGCGGCGATGATGGAGCATGTGCCTTGCAGTGGAGATTTAGCCAGAGGCTTCAATCTCATTGCAGTCACTTGTAGTTAGTGACTGAGACTATGGCAGTGAGAAGGGCAGAGCAATATAAATGAATTGGCTATGAATGTGGTTACGGCTGCCGCGCTGCGGGGACACACAGAGGGAAAGGGCCAGTTAGACAAACTCTTTCATATCCCCCCTTGACCTTTATTTGCCCAGTGGCCCCGCAACATTTCCAATAGAGTAGCTTTTAAATGGCCACTGAAGAATTGAGCTATACTATTCACATCATCTTTTTTGTGTGTCTGTCTTTGTACAAGAGCGGGGTCTGAGTGTGTTTACGGCAGGTTGCTGAATTTTGTACTTCAAGGATAAGACCTTTAACAAAAGATTAGATGGATTTGTGAGTATTGCTGATCCTTACAAATGCCCGTCAGACGGCAGCCAGATGCTGTGCGCCATAGGCGGCTGGATCTAGGGAGATTGACACCTTTCTGTAGGTGCGTCGTCTCATCTCCCAGCTGTCCCCCCCCCCAACCCTGAAATGGCTCCCTCAGGGATAAGCCGGGATTGGCTTGATTGTGTTATCGGCGACTGATCGGGTCATTGAATGATGGAATTTTGAGCCCCTGTTCTGCTTAAAGAATGAAATGCTTAAAGAAGATTGACTGTGATTGGATCAGATCCAGCACCTGCTCAGAGGGTCAATCAGGTGAAGGCAGGAGGCAGCAATCTCTGCCGCGCTATTGTGACACGAATGGAGGGGGGGAAAATGAATGTGTGTGTTGGGGAAGGGGTGTTGGTGGTCGATGTGTGTGTGTGTGTGTGTGTGTCTGTGTGTGTGTGTGTGTGTGTGTGTGTGTGTGTGTGTGTGTGTGTGCCCCATTCAACAGGAAAGAGGTTGAAAAATGTCATCAGAGGAAGTGTCATGAGTAATTTGCAGCGGTCTCACCATCAAACTGGTGTGGAGGTGGACGCCTCCACCTTCACGCCTCCACCTCAACCTTGCAAATGGCAAATCTAGTCTTTAGGGAATCCCATGTGGGAGAACGCTTCCGTAGGATTTCCAGATTCAGAGATTGTGAGATTGGAATGGAACAAAGGGTTTGAATGGTGGGAGCCCAGCCGGAGGTCCAGGGGAACGATTCGAGGAAAATGCGTTCCAGCATGTTTTGTCGGCTTGAAATTGGCTCAAATTTAAGTAGATAATTCTAAAATGTCTGTGTGAGAGCATGAAGTTAGATGGGCCCACGTGGAGTTTCCTTGTTAGCACACAAAAGTTCTGTTTACATTCAGCGTTACTCACCAAAAGGCACGGCGCATCCTTGAGGTCCAACAAACGAGTCAAGAGCATTTCCTGCCTCGTAAAAGCTTTTTGCAAAGCCAATTTTTGTTATGTTTTATCAGCTTGCAGTCTTCCTCTCTCTTGCCTTTTTGCTGGCACGGTGCAGCATATGTGGGCGCATTACCACCACCTGCATGTCAGTGGAGTAGTGTGACACCATCGGTAGGACTGTGCACAGCTTCACCCAAGTGCAACTCGTGCTGTGTAAACAAGACAGGGAGTCATGTCACATGGTAGTCATATAGTGGTATATTGAAGAATGTTTTTTTTTTGTTTGTTTTTTTTAGTTCGAGTTTGACAAATTCAAAGTCTCTGATCAGCTTAAAAAATGGATGCATTGTGCATTTTATTGATCAGTTTAACCCATTTAACTGTTGGACAATGTAAATACTGATATTACAGTCAACATTAGTGATGGATTATATATAGTATATAGAATTTAGTGACAAAATGTATTTTATACTGAAGGGGTCAAATGTGAAAGCACCCTACAGAAACAAGTGTACTAACCAGTGAAATTTATGAGGTTGTTTTTTTTGGTGTAACAGCGTCGTTACCGGTAAATAAATTGCTCCAGCAAACATTTACATTTGTAACTCGTACTCAGGTTTTACTTCAGTCACCGATCGTTCATGAAGGTCAAGAGTCAACTCGTAGATGGTGAGTGTTTACCAAAGCATCAGATAATAAATAACACAGGCAACTATTCAGTGAACTCTTCACCACCTCTTCCCTCGTTAAGGAGGAAGTGGAAAGGGACACAATTAAACTCTGCCGTAGCAGCATGCAAAGAGGATACAAAGAAGCGCGATAGCTCACTTTGCTCATAAGCACCACTGTTGGTACGTTGAAGACCAACTGGTCTGGGAGGTGGGAACTATAGGGGTAAGTAGCTTCTTAATCATTTTTAAAACATTACCATGACATGCAAAGTCCCCAAACTTTCTATTTACTCAGACAGATGGATGGATAGACGTTACATATTTCCTTGCTGTGGCTCAATTCACGTTTTAAGTGTCGTGCGGACGAGGACCATTTAAGTAGAGGTCCACAGAAGCCGACGGCGGCCTCTGAGTGACAGACCTTGTGTCTCGGCGTGTCCCGGCCAAATGAGAAACAAAGTGATGGTGTCAAATTTCAGCTGTCGTCTGATGGGCTTTTCGAGACGACGCAAAACCGCTTTTCAACCCCAAATAACCCTTTTCAGCCTCATCAGACATTTTTCTAAACAGCGATGTTTTTTAGTGCTCCACAACACTCCCCCACTCCCCCAGAATAACCAGAGAGCATGAGCCATGACTCAGCACCACCTGGAGATCAGGCACAGCTCAAATGATGACGATGCGGTATGCTCGCCGTACATCTGAGCTGATTCGCACAGCTTGTTAAAGGTGTTTGTGCAGCGCTCCTGATGGATTCATCCCGAATACCTAAACAGTAACAATCCTCCAGTTTAGAATGCTACTCCGATGCTTTATTCACATTTTCAGGCATATAGAAAAAATTCAATATCCCCCCCCCCCTTTTTTTTTTTTTTTATATATATATAAATGTTGACAACTTCAGCCCACCTCCAGTAGTGGATCTTGCAAAAATGGATCCATCAATACATGTAGAGAACAGTAGGGAAAAACAAAACAAGAGCTTTTCTACTGACTATCAATTCGCAGTCTTGATAAACATGTAGAAATGGAAAGATAGATTGCAGAATTATGGCCTCCCATACAGCAGCAATCAGATTTAATAACACCCTCTTCACATACCTGCCTTTTGTGAAAGGGGCCTTTCACGTTAAACCTAAGCCAGAAAAGCATACTTTACCATCAACATTTGATTGGCTGGCATCCCACGACACAGAATTTTCTTCTTCTTCTTAATATAGCACGATGTGAATTCAGTATAAGTGTGGAAAAATGACTTGGAGTAGCCGGTTGCCTGTGCTTCTTCAGCCACTTACTGCACTGTGACCGGGTTCACAGGCAGCTCCAGCTCATGCTATGAGTGCCTCCCACGCATCACACAGCCTTCTTGAAATCACCGGGTAAATGCTCTTACATGGACATGTACACAATGTGCTGGGATTTGATGTGAGGGTCGAAGGAAGTCTCAAAGGTTTCAGCTTTCTGAAACGCTCACTCCTGTGTGTCCGCACGTCCTCAGGTCTGTTCGTGGTAGATCGTCCACGTTTAAGGCCGAACGTAAGCCGTCGTCTTCAACGATATAGCTGTTAGAAACTGCTTTTTAGGTTTCGTGTCGACACAACCGTTAAAAAAAAAAAAAAAGCAACATAGGTAGTGACAGTCTCATTACATCCTGTGATATTTAGCTGGGGCAGAGTAAGTAGGCCAAACAAAACAGGGTAATTGCAATGAAAAAGTGTAGTTTCAGCAAAAGCTATGAATGCAGTGGTTCCAGTTTTTTTTTTATCCAACCTGTTCTCAAGTCTAATCTCTTATACAGCTCTTTTTTTGTTAGGTTTCTTTTCTACTCTCTATTTTATTTTACAACTGCTTATTTTGCCAGTTTTTATTTTGTGTAGTTAAAGCAGCTCTGTGAGGCTTTGCTTAGGTACACCTGCGCCTTTAGCTAAAAGCTAATGTCTGCATGCTAACATGTTTCAAGTGAATTATTATCAAATCCACAACAATTACAGAAGCAGCCGTTGCCGATGAAAATCTTTGATCTTAAGCTTCCATGCAACAAAGTGGAGAAGGAGCTCGAGCCACGGTAGCTGTCCAGGGCACCATCCTACCTTTAACAGCGTGTTCTCAGTGGGAACATGCTGTTGTGGACATATTTGGACTGGCGGTGCTGGATACAAAGTCAGGGCATCACGAAAGTCGTTTCATCATCCAGGAACTATCTGTGCCAAATTTTTGTGGCAATCCCTTCATTGGTTGCCAAGATTTTTTTAACCCCAATCCAGAAATGTCAGTCTCATGGTAGTGATAGAGAAAAAGTCACTATAAAGGGGATCACTAAAGTTATATGGACGTATCCTCTGGGGACCATAAATGTCCGTGCAAAATGTAATCGCATGCTATCTCATAGTTAGTACAGATAGATAGATATTTCAGTCTGGATCAATGTTAAAATGGCTGATACAGCCTTTATAAATTCTGGTTAATGTGTTATGTTACGATGTGGAGCAACGCATTCATTGCTTTGCTTAGACAGGTCAATGCATAAGGGTTTACACACTGTGGGTGCCAATTCATTAGTTCATTATAATAGCAACACGCACACAGTGCAATGACTCGGTCCTCATGTACTGTACTTCACGGAGAGGGAAAGGCCGAGAAAACCTCTCGCACACTGTTTGCGTAGCATTGCAAGGGACATTTACTCTGATGTAAATTGACCACTGATTGTGTGCCCGACATTATTGGTCAGAGTTTAAAATGAGTCTCACTTACAGGTCTATTTGCATGTGTGTTTAGTTAATGGAGCTAATCAAAGTCCTCATTGGATCCGCAGGCGCTGGAAACGACCAAAGACTCAGAAAGCGGCTGAAACATTATACTGTGCAATTTGGAAATGTAATTTAAACTTATATTTTGGTCTGTAGCATTTATTGTGTAATTTTTATTTTTTTATTTTTTGGAGTGTCAGAAACAGACTGTATGTACATATATATGTATATGTATATGTGTATATGTATATATCTTTATATACAGTATGATCAGAGACAATATAATTACTTTTTCCCTGACATACTGTATAGGCTACATAATGGGCAGAATTTCGGTCTACTCTGCTCATTAACTGCTTAAACAATTACCAGTGAGTTTTGAATAGTAAAGTAATAGCTCTCTTGCGGTTTCTTTCCAAAGCCTTTTTCAGGTGATTGAAGAGAACATACTGTATGTCACGCTCAACAAAAGCTCATTTTTCCTTGAGGCAACTGTAAGGCAGTGAGCAACTTAAAGGGGAGCTACCTGGGGCAGAATAGAATCACCATGTTTGATGTTTGACAGTGTAATGACAGCGTAAGGTTTACGCTGGTGGTCGACCACGCTTTAGGTAAGAGTGCTTGTGTTCTGTTCAAGGAATTAGTTTTTTATATTTTTTATTTCTCTGTCTGTCCCAAGCATCTCACTTGAAGTAAAACAAGCTCTTTACTGGAAACTAGAAATGGTCAAATTAAATGAAGAAAATGATACTGGAATAATGATGATGATAATAATAATACTATATTTGTTTAACAGTACTAAAAAATGCTAAACCTTGAATCCCAACAAGAGCTATATGGAAAAAAACAACACATGTCTACGTGTATCATAAAGAAAATGTAAACTGTTGGAATATAAAATCGTGCGGCTATTCAAAGATCCACTTAACGTAATGCCAGCAGCACTCATCAGTGATTCTCAGTGGCAGAAAAAAGGGGTGATCAGTAATTACGTGAGACATTTCTCTGGTTGTTAAAACAGAAAGCACTTGGGGTTATGGGCCGAGGTTAAGGTCGGCATCAGAGTGGCACATCTTGTGGCTGTGTTTTTATGTCGAGGCTAATTTACACATGTGTGTCTACATGGCGGTCGCTACGTTTTTTCCTTTTTGTTCCGCCGACCTCCGGGTTTGATTTACTCCCGATTCCTACGCCTCCCATTGGCTCCGTGTGCTTTCTAAAACACTGAGCTCACGCCTAAGAAAAGGGACGAGTAGTAGTAGCAGCGAGCGAGCGAGTGGACACCACAACACATCCCAGCCGCCATGCCATGAATAATCTTCAGCCTATTTTCTGAAGTGGTATCTCAGGGTTCTGGTCGAATTGTCTAAAAGCTAAATAAATCTGCTTGATTGAACTAATGGCACAGAGCCAAGATCTGGCACCAAGTCTCATCTGTCAGCATAATCTTTTTGTCACGGACACATTGACCAGGCTCCTGTGTGTGTGTGTGTGTGTGTGTGTGTGTGTGTGTGTGTGTGTGTGTGTGTGTGTGTGTGTGTGTGTGTGTGTGCGCGTGCGCACACACACACACACACACACACACACACACTCTCAAAGCTCCCTCCCAAGCCACTTCCTGATCAGGAAACTTTGAACCCGACATGTGGCCCATAAGTCCTATCCACAGGTAATTAGGTTTGATGGTTAGTTGAGCAGAAGCATGGATTTTTTATCCTTCTTCCCGTCTCGCCTGGAGCGTTGCCTCAACTTGTTTTTGATAAGCCCACTGCCAGCCCAGCATCAGTCTCTTCCAGCTGAACACACATTGTAAACGCCACCGAGGAGCACTCATCCCCCTTTTAAAGACGACTTACCCACGAAAATAAAATCATGTAGACTGAAAAGGCGTGTGTCACGACTAAAAATACGTTTCAATTTTGATTGAAAAATTAACCTCTCCATATATATATATATATATATATATATATATATATATATATATATATATATATATATATATATATATATATATATATATATATATATATATATATATATATATATGACTCACAAGCACAGCGTATTTCTTCCTCAAGTGCTTCAGGTGAAACCAGCTGTGTCGGATGTGTTTATGATAGACAGAAATATGTAAATGTTCCCTCTCACCGACACTCAGACCAACTGGTGGGAGTATTGCCCAAGCAGAAATTGTATTTCATTAAAACTCTATTGAATTGGCTCGACCAAATTACTGTCACTTAACATTTTGTCTGTGTTTTACCCCCCCCTTGGTTAAGCAAGGCGACGATCACATGCCCTCAAAAATGCAGCTCATTTGTTTTACCTGGAAGCACATCTTTCAAGCCTCCACTATGTCATATAATGGAGGTGGTTTGTGTTAGCTGTGAGTACCATGTTGGGTTGGAATGGGGGGGAGGGGAGGGGGATTGAAAACAGCTTTGAATTTCATTTGAATGTGATACGAGGTGACCACAAAATGGACAGGCGGTGTCATGCTCAAGTGACAAGTTGATTGCATCGAAGCATCTGCCAAGCAACTCTTCCAGCTGCCAGCTCGCCGTGTGTGTGTGTGTGTGTGTGTGTGTGTGTGTGTGTGTGTGTGTGTGTGTGTGTGTGTGTGTGTGTGTGTGTGTGAAAAAAAAAAAGTTACTTTCATTGAAAAGAAGTAAGACTAACAGGAAATAGGAGCTGCCATTGCACCCGTGTTCCCCGTTAACCGGCTCTCAATATTGTTGCTCGGTGACCATATGCTAAAATATGAATACAGCATATTTATGACGTCAGTTTGATTGACTTTGTTTTCGCACACGCTCGGAATTGGCATGGGGATTTGTGCAAATATTTTGTGTGCGCGCACGCGTTCGATTTGGGTGTGTGGTTGCTTATGTAGAACAGAAACAGACTCCGGTAGCAAATGTCATTTATGCCATCTGCTCGTCAAAGCTCCTGCTTTGGCTCTGAACCTTGTTTAACGTGGAAGTGGTGCTGTGACACCCTGGTACGTCTTAATAGGCACGTGGAACACACACACCACTGAATTCATTCTCAACACCTAATGTTATCACAGTTTTACAGTATGTTTTTGCTGCCATAGCTTGCCTATTTAAAGCAAGTGTGTGTGTGTGTGTGTGTGTGTGTGTGTGTGTGTGTGTGTGTGTGTGTGTGTGTGTGTGTGTGTGTGTGTTTCTAGTCTCAGGAGCACTGGGACAGCATCTAAGCCGGTCCGATTGCAAAGTCCAGACGTGGCAGTGTTCCCTGATTGTCTTTGTCCTGCCAGCCGAGCTACAGCTGTGCGCTGGTGTAGGTTGTGCTGATGCCAATGTGTTTTTGTACACACCTAGAATGCACATGTTGGAGCAGACATGGCAGAACACACCGGAGATGCACAGTGTTGTGTTACTTACCGGCTAACTGAATTGTGACCAGTGTTATTCAGCCGTTTGATAATCTCCAGATGCACTTTAATACGATATATCAGCTCAGCAGAGCCCTGTGATCCTGGACTTTGAGGCGGGTGCTGATATTAATGTTAGTGTTTCAAAGATCTGACAACAAAATCATTATTTTTCAAAAAGAGACATTATATAACATTTTTACAAAGATTTGAAAGATTTGCTATTATCTGTACCTTGAAATCATGTAGTCGGTTTACATGAGTTCATGTCTCTTTATATGTCATGTTGCCCTCTTTGCGACTAACCGTTTGCTTCTATCTTGGGCGATCATCGTCCTTCTCTTTCAGCAGTAAGTACTCTAAAAGAAGAATGCAGATGAACACGTAATGGCAGCTCATGTGATTTAGAGAGCGAGTGGTATTTACACAGCGTGAGTTGCATCCCACGGTGCAACAGATTTGAATTAGCAAAATGGCACATGGATCAGAATTATGTTCGTATGTTGGTTTAATGTTTTGCTTTTTTTGCAAATAGAGAAAAAAAAGAAAAAAGAAAGATTTGGTTTAGTGCAAATTTTCCACCAATGGCGTTATTTTTTTAATTAGGAATCATTTAACTAAATTGCCACATTGCCATCTGGTTTGAGGATGCAACACATGCGAAAGAGATGCAATTTTCCTTTTACATAAAGGAGGGAAACTTCAGTATGAGTGGAGTTTTGGAATTGCAACGCATGTCATTGACACGGATCAAAATTTTAAGCAAGTTGAGACGGATATAAAGTCAAACTAAATCTCTCATACAAGGTGTTAATGTAGATATGATATCCAACAATCTGTTTCCTCACACACCGTGTACCATTGATTAGTACTCTGTGTAATGTGATTATGTCCATATATATATATTGCTATATATACACTATTTTCATCCTCAGAATCCTGAGATAGGGCCAGCATTCATTACTACCTGCCGCCTCGCAGACACACTCCTCTCTCCCACTCTGTCTGGCTGGCTGCCTAGTCATTGGCAGCTTGCACATGTGGCCAAACTGTAAATCAGATTCAGACTTTCCATTCAAGTGCCCCACTCGAGGGACTGCGCTGGCCTTTATTCCGACCTTGTGGACCTTTTTATAGGCTTAGAAAAGAGCAGCAGAAAGCAGATAGCTCCATAGTTCACGCAGAAATGAAGAGCTGAGTGTCTCTTACCTTTGATTAAAATCTGACCTCGTGGCATTTTAGAAAATTTGTGCATTTGAGTTGCACTTTTTTTTTTTGGAGTCTAGCATTTCAGCGTGCAGTGTAAATCATGCACTGTTTGTTCTTGGATTTTTTAAATTCTCTCTCTTGTGTGATTTAGGTTTGTTGTAAGTGATACTTTCCTTCCAGAGCAGAGCTGGCCTCATGTTTTGGTCTTTTGCCCCCTCACAGCTGAGCCTCTGAAGAGAGTTCGGCAGGGCTCAAGCTGTTCACTCTCCCCACCCCCTCCCTCCCTCCCTCCCTCCCTCTCTATCCCCCGCTCTATCTCTTCCCTCCATCACACCTGATTGCATTTGACAAATGCCCCTATTGGCTCCATATCATCAGGTGCAGTGGAGGCAGCCTAAGACTATATTACTCTGTCCATACACCACATCTGTTCTCCATTTTGCATGGCTGACACACTTGCTTCTGCAAGGCTCGAATGGGGCCAGGGCCCTGTCAGTGGAACAGCTTCATGAGCCGCAGGTTGCATCGGCTGGGGGGGGGGGGGGCTCCTGGACATGTTGGACATGGCTGCTAGCGTCAACGCTAATCTTTTAGAAGGTGTGGACCAAGGCACAAAGGGCACAGTTATTCACCATGGGGAAAAAAGGATTCATGTTCACGACTATTCTATTGACAGACACAGTGGTTTTCAATTGGACCCGGTGCCAGCCACATAGCAACTGGGGATTTGTTAAGAATTGTCCTTTTCATTTCCCTTCATTGATCACTGAAAGCGAGGTCTGGACCCACAGCGCTGCACTTCCGTCTACGTTGCCCGTCGAGCATGCATCAGTGCACGTATGCACAACATGATGTAACAGATTTAGTGCTGAATGATGTGGCTAAAAGCATCACAAAAGACTTTTAGAGATACAGTGTTTGATACTAATTTAAGTTTCTGATACATGTGTAATATGACAAAGCATTTACTGCCTTAAGAATGAACTAAAGAAGCAGAATTGGCTATTTCCAGCATACGTATAACCGTGAACGAACAGTAAACCCCCATCATGTAGAGATAAAGGACAAATATGTACATTTTATGTTTAACCCCAAAAAAAGCCCGCTTACAACAAACATTTTAGTTGTTGTTGTGAACTATCATTATTAGCTAGTCCTTAACCTCACTCTCTCATGCTCCAGCTGAACTGCCACTGCTATATTACCTCATGAGCCAACCTGTTACGCTTCTCCTTGCTAGCTGATTATGAAATACAGACTCTGAAAGTGACTTTGGGTAGATTTAAGGGGGGGAGAACACTGTTGTGCCTCCTAACAGGGAGGGACTCTGATGGACTGTCATGGCCGGCGTCTCATCAGCAGGAATGCAGGTAGGGTCGGCACAGTAGTCACCATGCAGTGGCAAGGTCAGGTCACATCAGCTGCCCCCCCCCCCCATACAAAGAAGACGGCAAGTTGAAAGGCGACATGGCAAAAAAAAAAACATCCCCTCTACTTCGACTCTGCTTGGTCGATATCTTCGGAATTACTTTCAATTTGGAAGGAACACGTTGAGGAAGGAGGATAAAAAGAGGTGATGGAAAAGTATTGGATTAAAAGTCTCGGGGAGGCGGAGGAGGAGGGGCTGGGGCAGGGACTCGAGACTGCCACAAAGACGGATGGAGTGGCTCGAATCTATGAGGTTCCTCGTGTGCGTCACGCGTCCTCATGAGTCAACCAGACACTGCACCTGCTGGGTGGTAATTGGAGGGCTTCCTGGGAGAGGTGGCCGCAGCGCCGCTTTCGCCTCTGGGCCGCCCTCAACAGTCTGAGTCTGCTCTAATTGGAGCGGCACACTGCCTCGCACTTAGTATGCATGTGGACTACAGACTAGCTATGTTAATGATTCGCCGATGGTCAGTTCATCACCCTTAAGACCTCTGATCAACCAAGAAAAAAGCTTCTCAATGTACGCTCAATGCTCTTATTCATTTAGTTTATCAATAATTCAAGTGCCTTATTTACGGTTGTGCTGGAAGAGCCTGTGCTTTCATGGTTAATCAATTATGCATTGCTAATATGGCCAATATAATTGATACAAAAATGAATAAAACCAATTAACATTTGCATCCCTACTACGGCTCTGTGAGTGTGGTTAGTTAGCTGTGCTGTTTCTCCCAGCCCACCCATTAGTTTAAGTGGGGGGGCACTGGCGCCATATGGTAGGTCCTTGACTGTGACAGACTGACACATTAGTCATTGATGGCTCACAGCCTCTCGGATGATAGGCAGTGCTTAAAAGGCTGACCTACAAACGAACACACACACACACACACACACACACACACACACACACACACACACACACACACACTGAATTGATCCTGAAACACTTACAGTAAATATAGAGGCATTTTTACAGAGGTCGTGTCAGCTCAGTCAATTTGGCAGCTGTGTGTGTGTGTGTGTGTGTGTGTGTGTGTGTGTGTGTGTGTGTGTGTGTGTGTGTGTGTGTGGTTGTGTGTGTGTGTGTGTGTGTGTGTAAAAATAGCAAAATGAGAGACTCAATAGAATAATCACGGCAGCACCAGTTATGACCCCACGATAACAGGACTATGGATCGGTCCCTGTCCATTTGCTCAGTTAATTTCACGCAGCATGGCAACATTGTGCATCTTGCCACAGCGTTCAAAAGAATTCAATGATTGGCCCGATGGTGCGCTATAATTGGCACTCAAAACAAAAGACATATTTGCTCCTGATTGGCTCAGGAGGGGTTCTGCCTTATTGTTCAGAGACAGCACATTTCCTGCCACCTTCATTTGAATACATTTTTTGCAACTTAATCTTAGATAAATGCAGTAAATTCCCCTCACTTGTAATGTCTAATGTATTATTGGACAACGAATTACCTCCCATGTTTACTTTTTGTAATGGAGTGTAACCAGGCGGTAACCTCTGGTTCTGAAAAGAGAAGCCAATGCAGTAGTTCCTTGAACTCGTATTCTTTCTAATGGCCAGCAGAGGGCGACTCCTCTGGTTGATTATATAGCAGTCAATGAGAAAATGACTCTACTTCTCACTTGATTTTTTTTTTTACCTCAGTAAACATTATAAACATGATTTTATGGTCTCATTTGCTAGTTTCAAGTCTTCCTCAATACAATAAGATGTTTTTTAGTAAATTATGGTCCTAATTAGAGTAAAATAGAAGATAAAGCGGGGTATACTTTAGGGCGTGGCCACCTTGTGATTGACAGGCGTTGTCCGTGTTTTCGTCAAACAATTTTAACCCTTTCACAGTGTGTTTTCAGTTCACTTGAGTTAATTGTAACATTTTGGTTGCCTACAAATGTGTTATTCAGCGTTTGGTTGCTTAAGCTCCACCCTCTTGTGTCATTTCTGGGCTGCGGTCGAATAGTCCTTTTTGCTGAGGTAAGTTAACAAATAAGTAAAAAAAAAAGAAAGAATAGGAAATAAAATGAACTGTAAATTTAGCAAACTGTCAATAAACATTCTCATTCTTAATAACAAGAAGCATCTGTAAAAAACAAAACAAGCTCGGCCTATGATAGATTATTAAACTGTTAAAAAGCACAATATAACCATTGAATCTACATTATTGCACAAAGGAAATATTGATATTGAACAGTTTCATTGATGTTGCACGAATGAATTATCAGTTTCTACTGAAGCAGTGTCAATCGTTAAATGTGACAACAGCAGGAAGGAAGGAGCTCTGGTTTGTCTCCTTCACATTCACAAAAGAAGCTCTTTAAATAGCCGGCATGCAACAGTGTAAAAGATTTCATGGGCTCATGTTTTAGTCGTGCTTTTTGTAGTCCTTTGTTGTAGTTTCACCATGGCAGACCTACATCAGTGACATCCGCCCTCGCATCATAATTCCGTAGCTTAGTGAAAGTGTAGTCTGGTTCTCTAAACACCACGGTTGTCTCTTCCTAACTCCTCATGAACTCTCCTTCACATCTTTCCTTGGCCCCATGACGTTTTCCAGAGAGGTCAAGGATAAGTGGTTAGGAATAGACGTAGACATTTTTGGACTTTTTGACCGCAGCCCTGGTTGCAAAAAAAAACAAAACAAGATGGCGAAGGCCAAAAAGCCAAATGGGGGATGCCTCCTGTGACTTTGTCCACTTCTTAAACAGTATACAGTCTGAAGAAGACGGCGCAGTTGAGATTAGCATCATCTGAAGGGAGCTGTAAGCCGTTCTCCCTCTTCTCCTCCTCTAACTCCTCCTCAACAAGCACCGAGGCGCTTCCATGTCCTGTTTCGAAATGTGTCATCAGCTGTCCCGGCAGGTGCGTCGCCACACAAACCTCTGAAGTGGCGGCATTTGTTGCCTGGAAAGGTCACCGCAGGAGTGGGTTAAATGTCCCCCGGAGGAGAGCGAGTGGGGCGAGTCAGACGGTGATTTGTGAGAGCTGCTTCATCCTCCCTCCCAATGACCTTGACCAATTCTCCCTCGGTTTTCAACTTACAAGGCACTCTCTAGACCATGTGTCACATGTGCCAGCAGTCATTAGTCTTCGTCTGATTGAGGAGCTGGAGGAAATTAAAAAAAGAAACAAAACAAAAAAGGACTGCCATTAGAGGTCAAGCCGCCACAACAGCTGCACACAAAACATATCCTCTGTTTTGGTTTAATCCAATTAGACATCCGCTGAAGCTTCAGTTGTTTTCAGGCAAGCCTGATTAGCTTTGTTGTGAATAGCTCTGCTTGTGCCTGTTGTTTCCCCCCTTTCTTGTGTTTGGATCAGCCATTAAAATCAACCCTTTAACTTACTTTATGTGGAATTTTAGCTCGGACCACGGCTGCCCGATTATAGCTAAAACGTTAATGGTAACTGTTTGCATAATTAGGATTATCACCATTATTAATGTTTCATTATTTTAATAGTGTCTTATTGTATATAGAACACTTTGAATTGAAGGCAAAGTTGCCTCCACATTTGATGTATCCACAAATCTACTATCTTTTATTAGACTATAGGAGTCTGATGGGCTATATGAATACAATTAAAATAGACTGAATTGAAGGATCTATCTATTTAAACAGTCACAGGTGTGAAGCGCCATCACCAGTGCCGCTGTCCTGGATCAGATGATGTCAGGTGCTGTTTTGCCACTCGTGTATGAATTAGTTAAAGTTATTTTTGTTTGTGATAATCCTAGTCGTTAGACTCACTCAGGAGGAGAGTTAAGAAATTGAGCGATTCTTCTCGCGTGCCGCAGTCTTCCGAGAAATAGGATTGAGACGACAAGGACTGCTAGAGACGTAATTATTGAGAACAATTTCCTGCTGTTCGCAAGCTAGATCTTTGTGGAGAAAAAATAATCTTCCGTGTCCTCTCTGTGGCGTGGTCCCCCCCCCCCTCCTTGTTTTTAAAGACGCCATTTGGAATTCATTACCAGGACTCGGTATGCAGATTCGGAAGGGCTTTGATTAAAGCTCTAACAAGCACTTGATGGTTGGGGATATCACATTTCCTTTTGTTTTAATGCACTCTGTTAGGCTCACTCACAGTTAATAAGTCACAATCAATCTACCTGCTGTACGCACTGAGGCTTTGTAAGAGCTTAACAGGACCCCTGAGAGATGGAATAATTTCACTTCTGAAACAGACTGACAGAGTGAGCGCGTCTCATTGATGTTTTGCGTCTGTGTGGGATCGTAGTAGCTTCCATTGTGTATTTATACGCTTGTGTACGAGGGTGTAGGAGATAAAGGAGACTGCTAAAGGAAGCCTGTCAGACATTGCCAGACTGGGTAGACGGGCTCCTGTTGTCTCCTCTCCATTTCCACTCGGAAGAGTGGGAGCAGTTGCCTTAAGCTAAGTGTGTCGTGTTTGATGACCTCAGAAGCGGCTCTCCCGAAATACCTGACTTCTGCTCTCTAGTGTCCGAGTCATCCCATCCTGTGGATGGAAATATCCGATTTCATCCATGGTTACTAAAGCAACTCTAAAATACAGTGCACAAAGTCCAGCGGAGATGCATCGACGGTCCTCGTGCACATTGGAATGTTTGGCGTGTCAAAGCCGTAATCCAGAAGTCTGCCCGTGAACCTTGTGACGGCGGTGAGTTATAGGTCCCGTTTACGGTTTCCTGTGCGTTAAATTTCTTCGCTGAGGCGCGACGCTCAGGGCAACACTCTACTTGCTGAGTCGAGGCTCAGAATGCATCATCGCTGTTTTTTTCTCCCCAGTGACATATTAAGCTGGCATTTTAGCATTTCTAAGGTTGGTTGAATATTTCATTAAATTCAGATTTGTTCCCTTTGATTTATTACAATAAAGCATTCCTAACGGTGTCCCGTACTGGAAACACAAGAGAACCACTTTTCAGACGATTATGGGATGTATGTGAGCTGTGTCAGAATATATGTTAGAGCAGGCACAGTGTTTGTCTGTATCTCTAAAATTTCACACGCATGTCATGAGTCCGATTGAACAATTTACCTTCGCGTTCATTGTAGGTGGAGAGCACCATGACACTGGCAACACACAGGCAGGATACAACTCTGTATTAACTTGAAACTAATACCCGAGCATGGACATTGACATTCTGGACGCTCTGAACATACCAGCACGAGCAGCACCATGAAAGATCTTTAGGACATTACAAAGTCCTAAAGTGTCACCCCCCCCCTTGCAGGGGTTTTCCCAAAAGTAGCACCTGGAGCAGTTGATTTAAATTTTTTTATTTTTTTACAATCCATTTTTATGAAGGCACTGCATTTTTTAATTGAAACCGAGAAAGGCCCATGGCTGCAGCTAACACTGTATAATGTGGTAGGGCACAGTCAAGGCTGTAATTGTTTTGATTGAATTTGATAGCGGCAGGACAGGGAAAAGTTACGTAGCAAAGAAAAAAAAAAAATCTATTATGCTTTCTAGGCATTTGAATTTAATACGGCCGTCTTGTAAACAAAGAGCGTTATGCTGAATTGCTGGTTTGTGCAGTCACGTAAATGGCATGAAAAGACCAGTGCCCGGCTTAGAATATTGTAAACGTGGTCAAATCTTCAGCCTCAGCCATCATTCTGAGACCCTTGTGCATCTGGCAAAATAATAGCAATGTGTACATGCCTTAAAAAACGTGTGCTCTTCACCTATCTGTCGACTCTTCTCAATAAACCATTTAGATGAACCGTTTCTACTGGCCATGACTGAGGCCTGCCTCTAACTCCGACACCGCAGACAGATTCTTCTTCTTAATCCCCAACAGTTTCCAAACTGCATCGCAGGTGCACTCTGTATGTCTGGTCACCAAAATAACCAACGCGGCTCTTTCCACGGTTTGTTCGTCACAACAGAGTGCACTTTGCACCGGGCGAGTTGCAAAAAAAAAAAAAAAATGGGGTCTCGCACATTTGCTTCACACCTGTTAATAACTTCCCACCTTCAGACATCCTGTGTAATCGCCACCGGGCGCGCTCCTCGTGTTGCGGAGGAAAAGTCGGAAAAATAATCTGCGGCATCGGATTGTCTACGCTGATCCTAGTAATTCACCAAATTAAGAGTATATGCAACCCCACTGACACAAATCTGTTTGCAGATAAAGTCTGAGCTTGTTGATGATTTTTTTTTGTTCAATCCGCTCTTCACTTCAGAAAGCAGCATATTTCTACTGTCAGAAGTTCTAGTCTGATCCTTCACTCAAAAAACACAAAGCAGCCAAATGCAACGCTGAACAGGCTTTTTCCAGCCCTATCTGAAAGAGATTAGAGGAACATGCGTCTCCTTCTTTGAGCTCACATTTCAAACTCTGCCTCCACGTCATTACTTAGCCACTGGTGGAGCACTCGTTAGAGAGAAGGGAAGCTACGTGCAGCTACGTGTCCCAGTCAGCTCGGACATCTCGGCCCTGGTTTATGTTGGGAACCCAAATTAGATTGTCGCAACTAAATAGCTCAGTAATGGGATCACTGGGATCATTTTTTTTTGCTACAATCATATACTCGCTCTTTGAGGTCTTCGGCTGTCTCTTACAGCCACGTCTCTGCTTTTCCCCATAGCATCAGCGGAGAATAAAATCTGTTAAGAGAGGAGATGTGCGGGAGGCTGAATGTAGTTCAGTTTGTTCAGTGGCGTGTCTTTGGAGAGCCCCCAAATAGCAAACTGTGTTTGTTTTTTTTTCTTTTTAAGATGAAATGTGCATGTTTGTCTTTGTTATTGAGAGAGAGAGAGAGAGAGAGAGAGAGAGAGAGAGAGAGAGCGAGAGAGTTGATGTCGCGGCAAGTGTGTGGAAGGTTTCTTTTGATTTTCAGGAAGGTTCCATGAGATTTTGACAGGGGCTGAGAGGACATGGAAGAAAATTCTTTGATGCCGACTGTCAACAAAAGGCTTCTGCAACATACAAATAGCTATTTATCCTCTCCCGCTTTTTTTTTCTTCTTTCCCTCCTTTATCTCCTCTCTTCCTCGCTAAATGTTTGGGCAGAGCTCCGTCAGACTTTTGCACTGAACTGCTAAGCGAATGGACGCCTCGTCTCTGTCTGTCTTACTCTGTCCGAGCAGCAAGAACAGCAGCACACGTTAAGCCCACACCACGGCAGGAGATGTCACAATGAGTGAGGAAACACTGGTTTTGTTGGTGTTTGCGAAATCAGACTTGATGAGTTAAGGTAAAAGAGTGAGTCAAAAAAAAAAAAACAGCAGCAGCAACCAGTAGCACTATCTCCTGGCAGCACAAAGCAGCTCTGCTGGCTGTGTTCTCAATTGCGACAGGTTTGAATATGGCCTAATAAAAGAGAGACAGAGCGGAAATTTCACCCAATTCCTGCAGATAAGAGGGTATTGTTTCAGCAACTCGTGAGCTTTTTGTTGGAAAAATGTGAGAATTTAGATTGGCTAAAAGAAACAAGAAATCTTTTTCTCCTCCCCCCCTCTCTCTTTTTCGTCTTTGTGTTTGCGGCCCCGCTCTCTGTGCCCGTTTTATAAAGGCAAGCCAGGGCGACAAAATGAATCCTGAAGATTAATTAAAAATTGTTGATTGGGGTTTAGACAGCGTGTATTTGTGCACGGGGAGCTGAGAGGCGTGATACCCCGATGGTGCGCTTTGGCAGAGTGCCAATGCAAAGTTTTTTTTTGTTTGTTATTAATAGTACAAAGACAACAAATATACACAAATGCTTGTTCTTTGAGTGGCTAATTGAATTTGAAATGGCCCCTCACATCTTTGTGTTTGCAGTGGTTTTGCTTCAAGTCAAGCCAAACGCTGTTCCTGTATCTGCACAGCGTAACTGAAATTTATCTTCATGCACCACCCCACCGCACCACCTTAGACATCTACTATATGTATATTTATGTGCATCTCTTTAGGGACACAGAGGGGAGGTTTCTGTTGTGTGGTCATGACTGTGTCACTGGCAGAAGCTTCAGTCAACACTCTCCTTCAGAGCATTAACCGTCCACATGTGATGAGGGTTATAATGCCCAGTGGTCGTACCGGATAAATTATCATCCGTTTTAAATTCAGCCATATTTTGTCACTTGGGCCGTAGAGGCTGTTACTCTTGTTGCGATTGGATTTATTTCTCCACAGGTGTGCACATTTCTAAAAACAACATTAATGTGAGAGCACCATGGTTCCATAGTAACTTGGCAACAGTCCTCAGGTTGGCTCCTAATCACCGGCGGGGTGGACTCAGCGACACTGATTATGTGAAGTTCATGAGGGAAGAGTTCATGGTGCTAAATTCCGAATTCAGAGAGCAGCTATGATTGGAGGATTGCCTCCACACGGCTCTCAACATGGCGACAGCCGAAGTAGACGTTACTACACTTTATTTTTACGTAGAAAATAGCTGTGTGCTGCTACATTAATGCTCCGAATATCAAATTCAGCAGCTTTAGGGGTTTATAAGAGAAGAATTAAGTTATTTAACATAAGACGTTCTAATGGTTTTATCATTGTACAGTAACATGTTATAATAAGTTTTCTCTGTCAGTGACATTGTGTTAGAATTGTGGCAATGTTTGAAATCTTTTATTATTTTTTTATTTGCAAGAATTAGATCAAACTGAATTGCATTAATTCCTAAAATAAATACATTGCCGCCACAACAGTAATGCGATTTACTTGTGGAAATAAGACATGTATAATTTTAGTACACATGTAAACAACATTAAGAAACCAAAATAGTAGCAAAACAATATGTGGTTATATAATGTGTTCCTTTGGTGTGTGGATATGTTTCTCTCTTAGTCACTCTGGTGTAATATTCCACATGCAGTCCCATTGTCATCTGGACAGAAGAGGTGATACACCAGATTACGTCACTTACTTTCAGCGAGCCGAACAATTAGGAGCAGTGATGGAATTTGTGTGAATATCAAGCCATACTTGGAGATATTCTGTCTCTTTAAGAATCCTCTCAACTCCCCAAATGCCCTGTCGGATTGCAGTGTGATCACATTGGGCCGTGCAGAAGTGGCTGAATTGGAATCTTATCTTCTTCCATCTTTCCCATTACGGGCAGATTGAAAGCCCTGCAGCGGTGCTCTGGCCCGGTCCCCAGTCAAGACAGCTTTTTAGACCGCAATTTGACAGCTTCTAAAAAAAATGTCACATTTTGTTGGTAAGATGCACTGCCAAGCACTTGAGCCATACATGCTGTGGCATCGGCCCCAGTTGGGTTGTGAAGCCTTCGCTGACCTTCCCTTCACTCCCGGGCATCACTCCTGGCACCACCTGTCTCCTGGTGTCAGTTTGACATTATGAACTTAAAGAGCTTGATGCGGAGCAGCAAGGCACAAAGCCACTTTCCCCCTCGGCTCTCATCCCATCCTCGACAGACAGCACTGCTAGCCACGCTTGCTAAGTGCGCGTGAAAAATAAGTGAAATGACTTGTATACATGCACGTTATAGGAGACGTAACCATACCAAACGTTAAGTCAGTTTCTCTCATGTGAATAAGAGTGGACCTATTGCCATATGCATATTTACTAATCCATGGTACTCTCAAAAACAACAGACAGGTGTTGGAGGCCGAGGTTAAGCAGAGGTGGCAACAGCGTGGGGTCCCTTCACACCAGTATCACCATGTCGGCTTTAAGCAGTCAAATGTGCTCGGATGGTTGTATTTCCTCCAGATTAATGCTGAATGAACTGGTGGATGTTGTTACTGTTGTGGAGGCTCTCACGATGACATTCTGTCGAGATGAAATAACAAAGACGAGTCCGCAATAAAAAAAGCTTTCAAGAAGGTCAGATGTTTTTATGCGTCCGTCCACCTCTGTCTCTCCGCTCTGTAGTCTTTTTCTACAGTTGGGCATATGGGCCAAAGCTGCATCTCAGACACACTCAGGGGGGCAGCACTGCCATGACATAGGAAGTGTGAGGTGAGGGGGGGGGGCTGCTGTCCACCATCTGGGTAAATGGCAAGTCTTTATGCCAGCATGGTAGCCGCTGAAGAAAAGAGGGCACGGGGGGCATAGCGGGACGCTCCGTAGACAGACAGAGGGGGCACCTGCAGACACGGGTCATTCTTCCTCGGTAAAAGAGCCACTCGGCAACACCTGTGCTCCCGCTCCCCTCTGCCCCACTTCAGACACTCTGTCAGAAAAGCCCGTGCTCAGCAGAACTGCAGGCTCCCAAAAACAAAAGACTTTGCAGGCTCGGCGGTGAGAGAGAGAGCGTGCAGGTGAATAACAATAACCGCTCCTTCAGTTATTTATATATTCATATGTGTGTTCATATTTAGCCTTCGCTGTGAGGGTGACGAACAGCGGTTTGCCCGAAGGCCGCGCCGACGCACGGCACGCGGTTTCTCTCCTCCTGGCGCGGAAAAGCGGTTAACGGGGCAAGAAAGTTGACAGGGCGACTGGTCGGGGTGTCCTCTGTGGGTCTGGTGTTGCGCTTGCTGGGCGGGCATATTAAAAGAACAGCACTCCTAATGAGGAGGAATCTGACATGTCTCAGCTGAGAGAGAGAGAGAGAGAGAGAGAGAGAGAGAGAGAGAGAGAGAGAGAGAGAGAGAGAGAGAGAGAAAGTTGTGGCAGGCCCCTTATGTTCCACTGATGTATTAGCCATTGAGGGCTCATACAGCCTCTCGGATGGCGGGCGGCAGTTACCCAAAAGCTAATAGATACTCGCGCTTTATATGCTTCCTCGCTCCTCCCCGGAGAGGTGCCATAGCCATCCCCCCTGCAAAGGCGCTGAACGTGAACATGTTCAACCCCCGGCCGCTGAAATCCCCCCCTCCTCACGGTCTCGGTGCACCCAATCCTTTCATCCTCATATCTCTCAATCCAGGTAAGGCTTGGCTGGAGACCAGTGTTCTGTAGAACAGAGGCCCTCTTGGCTGCGCGATCGATTTTTTCCGCGGGGCAGAATGTACAGTGCGAGTGGCCGCGTCGAGGCGAAATGTAAATGGGCCGAGCTCCCGAAAACGATCGGGGCAGCCTCGGCTGCGCGTGGATCAGGGAGCGTGTAAGCACCAGATAGCGTTTACCCCTGGTTTTAACTAAAGCACTCAGACATTCTCCTCTCCGCAGCCCTGTAATTCCCTCCGAGTGCACGGTGTGAAAGTGAAGCACTGTTATCAGCCGCTACCAAATGCATTAGACCTCCTCTGACCGCTGCAGACGGACCGCCTGGCTGTAGATCCGTCCCTCCACACAGAATGGAGGCGATGAAGACGTTGTAAATTAGGATTGCATACTTTCATGCCCCTTAATGATTACGGCACCCCTGGGCTGCACAATCACTCCCTCTCTGTAATTTTGAATTAAATACGACGTATGCCTGTCAGTGAACGGAGAATAAATTGACGGTATTACCTGATGTCACCCGCGGTAATAATGCATGGTGATGACACGGCATGATTCCGACCACTTTGCACTTTTTTCTCTGCATGGCGTGTGGGCAGTGAGTGCAGAGAGCTGGAGGAGCTGGACGTGGTTAGTTTGATGGGACTGCTTCTAAGTGCTGCTATTTGGGCCTATTATTTTCTTATTGAGGTTATTTTGGTGTGAAGATTTGCTGTTGTGTGTGTGTGTGTGTGTGTGTGTGTGTGTGTGTGTGTGTGTGTTTATGGCAGGTGCATCAAGTAATTTCTGAAACACTATGATGTCTGATGTTTTGTGTTGAAAAGATTAGGCAAGCCAGATGAGTTTCTATACTGGTTCAAACACCTGAGCTGGCATTTAGTGCAATAGTTTATTTTATTTTATTATTATGCAGATTAATGTTAAAGGCAGCCATTGATCTAAGGGGATCAATAGATCGTGTATATTTTGAAGGAATTGTTGTTTATGATATGAAGATTTATATTTACAATATCAATTATAGAAAGATATGGAGTGATATGGTTTAAATCAATATTGCATTAAGTGTTTATATATAGATGGATTTAATGATTGCAAAGTCTCAAATAAGATATTACAGATGTTGTTTGCTGCAGTCAGCTGTGTTCCATTGTTTTGCATAAGACAATTCTGTCTCTGGAACAATTTTTTTTTCAGTTAGGCAACACAATTTAATTGGAATCGGTATCATACTGTATGACCATAGTACAATTCCACTGGAATTGATGTATGGTAATATTAATAGAAATGACTGCCCAGCAGTAAAACACTACTGCGTTACATAATCTATTTGTCTCACTTCCTGCTTGCTCCGTCTAGCCCTTTCTTTGTCTTTCTTTTGGTTAAATCCACACTTAAACTCTGCTTATCTTTGAGCCACGGCGAGTTCTTCCGTGCTCAGCCTTGACTCAGCTTTGATACCTTTGGATACCCTTCATAAACATGTGAACATTTTCCTAGATCCTCCTGTAGCATTCTTCAGCGCCACCTGGCAAACAGTGTTAAATATCAAATTCTTGTTGTTGTTTTTTTTGCACCATTTGGGAAAAGGTTTGTCCAAATTTGTCCAAACATTGTTGATTCAGAATTAATTATGTAGTGTGTTTTAGGATGGGGTCTATTTGAAGGTTACATTTTTCCATTATATTCCACAATTTCAGGGAGGTGGTGGCCCTGTAGAGATAAGACGACAAATGTTCAGTCCCCCCCCCCTCCTATTCAAAACATGTCTTTAAAAGCAAATAAACTGCCTCAGCAGCTGTTTGGATTGGCTGAAGTGTATTGACAATCTGTTAAAGGGCAGGGGTAAAAAAAAGGGGGCTTATTTTCCCTTTTGTAGAATTTGACAGTGATAAAACTGGATTGCAGCAATAATGGCTGTCATGGATCAACACCTAGAAACATTTTACTCTGCTGATGTGGACATGAATGGGATCCAAAGTCATGTCTCCCCCTGGCTGACTGCCAGGACCTTCACAAGAGCTTTAATAAATGGTTTGTACCAGCAGACGGTCCTCAATGTGTGTGTGTGTGTGTGTGTGTGTGTGTGTGTGTGTGTGTGTGTGTGTGTGTGTGTGTGTGTGTGTGTTTATATGCCACGGGGATTTTTAATAAGGACTAAGTGCGCAGGAACCCTCCGGAGAGGGAGAAAGACCAATAACCTACAGTAGTGCATGGTGCTACTAAAAGGGTTGAAGGAACACTGAAGGGGAGGAAGCAAAGGTGTGCTAGCTATTTATTCGCAGCATCGGGGGTGCACATGAATTATTCAATGTGACATTCATTCATAATTAAGTTTCTTTAATGGATAAATAAACACACAAAAGCGTTGTAGGGGAATGGGTTTTTAAATACTTTTTTTTTTACTTGACACATGTGGATCCAAGTTGTATGTCATGACAATAACGAAGCGCGCATTTGCAGCGATGAAGGGGGGGGGGGGCATCAGCGGTGCAAGTGTAAGTCCAGAGTGAGTGCAATCAGAGAGAGAGTGTGTGGGGGGGGGGGGGCGCTCAGCAGGGAGAAGATGGAGAAATGAGTTCAGTGGGTGGGCATACGCGTACGCATGTGGGGGGTAGCAGTAGAGACCTTGAATGGAAGGAAGGAGTGGACGTTTGTTTCGGATCTACTGGTCTTTGAGTGAGCACACGGACCACAGTGAGGGTCTCGAGTGAAGTGAGTCTTCTGAACAGATGTCAGATTTGAAGGGTTAAGATACTGTGCGGTGAGCAGCAATGAACCCCAGCGAGAGGCGTGACGTTTTCCAGTGAACACATCGCGGAAAAATACAGACGTGCCTCGGACATGCGGCGCAAAGTTCCATCTTGTCGATGATGTATCTTTTCATCATCTCGCACCTGACAGCGCATGTTATTCTTCATTTTCGTCACTGTCATCTCGAATCAAAAAGCAGAACTCCGGAGGTGTCACCGGTTGCCCGTTGTTTCATTGTTTTCCGTTAACATCAAGGGCCGAGACAATTCTCAAAGACTGCTTATTCATCTCCTGGTTTATTCGCTTCGGTGTCACCCCCACAAAAAAACAACAAACGAGTAGTCTGATGCTTTTCAGTCCATTTCCAAAGCGAACAACCTGTCACAGCACGCTAGGAATTGATTCTCTGTTAAAAAGGGTTTGAATATAATTAAAGCTACTGTTTGCCGCTCAGCAATCCAAGTAGATCTCGCCACCACACTGTGAGTTGCATCTCAAATTTGTCTCCCTCAACGCCATTAACACTATTTAACTCGGGGGCATTCATTTAATTTGCTATAATTGCTTCTGAGCCCCCTCTCTCCATGCTTAGCCAGTTGTCTATAGGTTAAGGGTGGGGGGAGGGGGTGTCGGCCTGTCTGCATGCTTATCGCCAAACAGCTTTTTTGTGTCCAAACCTGAAGCATGAGGTCCATGCAAACTATACCATCACTATAGTTTGTAGAGCTGGTGTGTACGTAAATACATCACAATGATAATAAACCTCTTGCGTCTGCATGAACATTGCTCATAAACTGTATTCCAATAATCCCGTGTTATATTGCAGCGGTGGTTGCATATCTTAAGCAAGTAAGCAAAAGATACCGCTTGCCGTAATGTGTAAATATCCGATAAATAACAACATCACAGAGCGACAGGCGAACTGCAGTTATGTCCCTACCAGGGAAAGCGGTTAACATGTCGGGGATGTGGTGGTGGTGGTGGTGGGGGGGGGGGCTGGGCAGGTGTTGGGAGCTCCTTAGGGAGCTGGAGGTCACATTACCATACAAAAGCCACTCTGCTGGGTAACCTTTCCAGGCGCTGCTCCCTAGCCAGGGGGCCTGCGGTCACACAGTGGCACTGCACCCCCCCCCCCCACACACACACACACACACACACACACACACACACACACACAGGCACACATGTGCACAGATCTCTCATACTCAACCCCTGAATACACCCCCCCCCCCCCCCCCAAATCCATGACAGAAACATTGCTTGTATGGTGACATGAAAAATTTGCAGTCGGGGAACATAAATCACAGGGGACAGCTCTAAAGCAAAACAAATACTATGATATGGTCCATTGCCGTCATAATGCACACTAAAGGGAAAGGCATTCATGTGGAATTTAGATCCGACGCCTAACATTTTATCTTCGCCAGCAGTCTTTCACACAAATCAGCTCCTTTTTTTTTTTTTTTTTTTTTTTTTTTTTTAGCCCCCCCCCCCCCCCTCTAAATCCCCAGAAAAGCAAGGCTGTTGTCATTTAAGCTCCACTCTATTTACAACTCTGATATGCCTTAGATGTGTGCGAGACACAACAGCGAGGAATGGGAGCAGTGTACTGGATATGGGTGGCACAAGGGAGGCGAGCGATATAGACATCGACGTCGCATGGAAGCGCACAGAGGTTCTCCTGGTGGGGAGGAGGAGTAACTGGGGCGAGAGAGAGAGACAGATTGAGAATGGAGGGAGGTGCTTGGCGGGCAGCCGCGAAGTTAATGTCGATCGAAGGGTGGGGGATGGGGGGTGGGGGGGCCGAGAGTATGGGTGGTCCTATTGATGGACAGCAGCATCAACAGGGATTCAGGTGGCCGTTAGAAATGATGCAGGTTTAGTGTTGGGAGTCTGTTTTTTTCCTCCTTTTTTTTCCTTTTGGAGGAGGAAGAGAGGGGGGGGGTCCGTGGCGGGCGGAGGCCGAGAGGTATGGAGACGCCTGGCGTCTTTTCCATCGAGGCTGATTTTGAGTGACAGGTCATAGGGATGGAAAAATACACGTCGTGTTCCACTTGTGTGTGTGTGTGTGTGTGTGTGTGTGTGTGTGTGTGTGTGTGTGTGTGTGTGTGTGTGTGTGTGCGTGCGCGTTACCCCACAGGTAACACATGCGCACCATGTAATTATACTCATTACACGGCAGGCTGTGGATCTGCATGAGATGGTAGTAGACACTGAGAAAAAAAAAGAAGAAATATCTGGATTGTTGACAGCGTAGTGGCACAGGAGCTGTGACAGTCAACTACATTGTTTATGCTGCAATTACCAAGACTGAATTCAATCAGTCAGGCCAATACACTTTTTTATTGCAATTATGCAAAAGACCCTACAGCTCACTGTGTGGTGAGACGTGATGTGCAGTAGCTTATATTGATTACTTTATTTGTAAAATTAAGTCTTTAAGAAGTCCCTGTCACTCAGCCCCTCACTGCAGCCCGTATCACATGCAAGCACTGCACCCTCCTGAAAATAATAACTCTTAATATAATTGATGTAATATGCCACACGCAACAATAAGGTATAACATCTAATCACGTTAAGTAGTCATCGCCAAGCTGTAATTAAACTGTTTGAGACAAGTGATTACCAACCCTGATAGAGAATGTGAATGTATAATAGGGGTGTTATGAAAATGCTAATACCCCCATAGCTCTAATTGCGAGGCATTTATTTATTTACTTAATTTTTTCTGTACCAATGCGCATTGCGTTGTATCTGTGTCGTCGTCGCATTGACCACAACGTGCTAGGGGGACAGTGCGAGAATATGACGAAGATGAAGCCCTCCTTCGCCTCGCTACGCTTCGCCACACATCGTAATGTTAACAGCGGGGCCCTGCAGTCTGACTGGGGCTAATGGTGTGCCATCCCATCAGGCCATGCGCCCAACCAGAACATGCAGAGAGATTGTTCACATCAAGCCTGTTGGCAAATTAGCCAACACGCATTAAGCTGTGGCATTATGCTAAAGCTGTCTAAATACTACTATATGCTTAGTGACCAGTGAATGATTGCTGAGGCCCCCCCCCCCTCCAGTCCACTGGGATGAGTGTCTGTCCTCTCGAACTGGAGTGATGCAGTAAGCCGTTGCTGGTTGTGGTGCAATGTGAAGTTAAAATGTGTCACGGAGGGAACTCTGGATGAGGACTCGGACGCAGATGTTAGGGTTCAACTGACGATCTTTTAATTACAACAAAAAGACTCAGGAAAATCCCTGGAAACAAAGCCTCTTTTAGCGAGGCAGGAAAACAAACTCACAAAGCAGAACTAAAAAAACTCCGATTTAACTCAAAGGGGAGTAACGTAAAAACGGCAAAAGCCAAACCAAAAATCACTTCGCAAGGAAGGTAAAATGCTACAAATAAAAAGGCTCTGATTCTACTCAAAGAGCTGAATGATCAAAAATGGCAAAAGGCAAAACAAGGTCGCTCTTACAGAAGAAACTAGAAACAAGAAACGAGAAACAAGAACGGGATAGACAATACTCAGGCTTGGACTTGCTGATATCATGAAGCGGGTGTGCAAGGCAAAAGGACATGACACACTGGCACAGGACAAGGGGAGACGCAGACTATAAGTACACATGAGGGGAGTGGGGGAGCAGGTGGAGACAATCAGGAATCAGGGAAGACAATCAGACTGGTGACACATGAGGAAGGGCAAGGAACCTGAAACGAGAGGAGAGTTAATTTCCAAAATAAAACAGGAAGTCACAAAACAAACGTGGAGACAGGACAAAAACCCAACTTGACATACAGGTGTGACATTACCCCCCCCCTAAGGCCGAATACCAGACGGCCTTGGAATGTCCGGGTGATCTCTATAAAAGTCCCGAATGAGATCCGGGTCGACTATGAGGCTAGGCGAAACCCATTGTCGTTCCTCTGGGCCGTATCCCTCCCAGTCCACGAGGAACTGCCTGCCCCGGCCCCGCTTACGTACTGCCAACAATTTCTTCACCGTGTAGACAGGCCCCCCTTCGATCATTCGAGGAGGCGGGGGTGGCTTGGGGTTTGGCGTCATGGCGCTCTCCCTGACTGGCTTGATCTTGCTGACGTGAAATGTGGGATGTACCCTGAGGGACCGGGGCAGGCGGAGGCGCACAGCTGCTGGGTTGATGATCCTCGAGATGGGGAACAGGCCGACAAAACGTGGAGCCAGCTTCCGTGATTCTACCTGTAAGGGTAGTTCCTTGGCCGCGAGCCATACTCGCTGGCCGGGCTGATATGCAGGCGCCGGTCTCCTCCTGCGGTCTGCTGCTCTCTTTACTCTGTCCCCCTGTCGGATCAGTGTCTGGCGTGCTGCTGCCCAGATGCGGCGGCAGCGACGGACTGAGGCATGGGCGGAGGGCACAGACACCTCTGGTTCGGACTCGGGAAAAACAGGGGGTTGGTAACCAAACACACAATGGAAGGGAGACATACCAGTGGCGGAGGTGGGAAGGGAGTTATGGGCGTACTCGACCCATGTCAGGTGTTGGCTCCATGACGCAGGATTCTGGGCCACCAGGCACCGAAGGCCGGTTTCCAGCTGTTGGTTGAGGCGCTCCGTCTGGCCGTTAGCCTCAGGATGGTACCCAGATGTGAGGCTAGCGGTGGCTCCAATGAGCTTACAGAACTCCTTCCAGAACCGCGAGACGAATTGGGGCCCCCGATCCGACACAATGTCTTGGGGGAATCCGTGGATCCTAAACACATTGTTCATCATAATATCAGCTGTCTCTTTAGCCGACGGCAACTTGGGCAAGGCTAGAAAATGTGCCATTTTAGAGAATCTGTCCACCACGGTCAAAACCGTGGTGTTACCCTTGGAGATCGGGAGCCCCGTGACAAAGTCCATAGAAATTTCTGCCCACGGCCGGGACGGAATGGGCAGCGGCTGCAGCAAGCCTACGCGGGTTCTGGAGGAGTTCTTGTTCCTGGCGCAGACGGAACATGCCTCAACGTACTCCCGGACCTCCGGCTCCATGGACGGCCACCAGAACCTCTGCGTGATGGCGAACATGGTCCGACGTACGCCCGGATGGCAGGTGAGCAAGGACGAGTGAGCCCAGTGGATCACCTGTGGGCGCAGATTAACGGGGACAAACAGACGATTATCTGGGCACCCACGAGGTGGAGGGGTCTCACCGTTAGCCTGCTTCACCTCAGTTTCTATAGGCCAGGTAACCGCTCCAACCACACAGTTAAGTGGAAGGATGGGCTCAGGTTCCATGGCCACAGGCTCGGGGCTGAAAAGACGGGACAGGGTGTCAGGCTTGGTATTCTTTGACCCCGGTCTGTAGGATAGGGAAAAATCAAAGCGGTTAAAAAACAAAGACCAGCGGGCTTGGCGGGAATTTAAACGTTTAGCTTTCTTAATATATTGCAGGTTCTTGTGGTCTGTCCAAACCAGAAACAGGTGCTGTGCCCCCTCAAGCCAGTGTCGCCACTCCTCCAGCGCCACCTTCACCGCCAGCAGCTCACGATCTCCCACATCGTAGTTCCGTTCCGCTGCTGTCAGTCGTCGTGATAGGAAAGCACAGGGGTGAAGCTTGTTATCCAACTCTGCTCGCTGGGAGAGAATGGCACCGATCCCGTCATTAGAGGCGTCCACCTCCTCCACGAACTGGCGAGCGGGATCAGGGAGCGTGAGGATGGGTGCTGTGGTGAACCGCCGCTTAAGCTCTCGGAAGGCTGCGTCCGCGTCGGCGGACCAGTGAAACGGTACCTGCGGAGAAGTGAGAGCATGGAGCGGAGCTGCTGTCGCGCTGAAGCCTCTGATAAACCGCCTATAAAAGTTGGCAAAACCGAGGAATTGCTGCACTTTTTTGCGGTTATCAGGTGTTGGCCATTCGGCTACAGCGCTTACTTTAGCCGGGTCCATCTGAACCCTTCCAGGGGCTACGATAAAGCCCAGGAAGGAGACGGTATTGGCATGAAATTCACTCTTTTCTGCTTTAACGTATAACCCATGGTCTAGGAGACGTTGCAAGACGAGTTCAACATGATTCTTATGAGTGTCTAGGTCGGGGGAATAAATCAGAATGTCATCAATATAAACATATACAAAATGATCTAAGAATTCTCTCAACACGTCATTTATCATCGTCTGGAAAACTGCTGGGGCGTTGGTGAGACCAAAAGGCATGACCAGATATTCGTAATGTCCAGATGGCGTGTTGAATCCTGTCTTCCACTCATCCCCTTCCCTAATGCGAACCAGATGATAAGCGTTGCGTAAGTCCAGTTTGGTGAAAATCTGTGCCTGTTGAAGCTGGTCGAATACTGTAGACATGAGGGGAAGGGGATATCTGTTCTTAACAGTGATTTCATTGAGTGGGCTATAGTCAATGCAGGGGCGAAGAGTTCCATCCTTTTTTCCCACGAAGAAGAAACCAGCCCCTGCTGGGGATGAGGAAGGTCGGATCAAACCTGCTCTCAGAGACGACTCGATATAGTCCTTCATGGCCTGCCTCTCAGACCCAGAAACCGAATAAAGACGGCCCTTTGGGATGGTGGAACCGGGCAGGAGATCAATGGCGCAGTCAAATGCGCGATGAGGTGGTAGGGCTGTGGCTTTGCTTTTACTAAAAACTTCTGCGAGATGATGGTAGCAGCTTGGAACTTTGGTCAGATCGGTGGTCTCCGAGTCTGTGATAGAGTGGGTGAAGACACTGTTAAGAGTAGGGTTCTTCTTTTGGGGCTGTGATTCCCGACATTGGTTTCTACAACTCTCCCCCCACGCCAGAATGTCCCCGGTGAGCCAATCTATGTGTGGGTTGTGGCGAATTAGCCACGGAAACCCGAGGATGAGATGGTGCAGAGGTGAGTGTATAAGATACAGCCTTATGCGCTCCCAATGATCGGCGATGTGAAGATCCACTGGATCGGTAACATGTGTTATGGTGAACAATGCGCTTCCATTGAGCGCGCTCGCCTTAACAGGCTTACTCAGTGGGTTAACCCGAAGCCCCAGTCTCCGCGCTAAACCCCAGTCGATTAGACTCTCATCTGCCCCTGAGTCAATCAGTGCTCCCAGCTCGAGGTCTTTACTGTGGTGTTTAATCTTCACTGTGGTTAATCGTCGTGGGGTGAGAGTAACTGTTGTGACATGACTCACCAACAGGTTGGCCTTCACAGGGCAAGCGGTGATGAGGTGGCCATGTTCGCCACAGTAAAAGCACCTGCCCTCCTGATAGCGCCGCTGCCGCTCCTCCTGAGAGAGCCGGGCCCTTCCCATCTGCATGGGCTCCTCTTCTCCTCCGGCGGGAGGTCGTGAACGTTGCTCAGGAGAGGTCCGACGTGATGCGGCGTGCCAGAGAGCCGCTGAAGAATCAGGTGCTGTGGCTGTCGACCTGGACCCGCGCTGCCGCCTCCGTTCCCGCAGCCGGTTGTCTGTGCGGATGGCGAGGGCGATGAGGGAATCGAGGTCCGGAGGGAGGTCCAGTGGAACCAAAAGGTCCTGGATTGGATCTGAAAGTCCTTTCAGAAAAACGTTGTATAGGGCCGTGGTGTTCCACCCGCTCTCCGTCGCCAGGGTGCGAAAGCGAATGGCGTAATCACAAACAGGCTCGCCTCCCTGTTTTATCCGGCTGAGCTCCCGAGCCCTTTCTCGGTCTGTCGCCACAGGGTCAAAGACGAGTTTGAGAGCGTCGGCAAACCTCTTAGGCGAAGCACAGATTGCCGAATTCCTGGCCCACTCAGCGGTGGCCCACGCCTTGGCCCTTCCCGTGAGATGAGACATCATGAAGGCGACCTTGGATCTTTCTGTGTGAAAGTGAAGAGGGGAGTGTTCAAAGTGCATTTCGCATTCAATGATGAATGACCTACTTTGTCCAATGGTCCCAGAGTATCGTTCCGGGGGTGCCAGCCTGGTGCATGCGTCAGCATGTGTGGCTACGGGGGAGAGCTCAGAAGGCGTGGGAGGTTGCTCGGGACCAGCGGCTGGGTTTGTGGAGAGGAGGGTGAGGATCTGTTCCACCTGGGTGCTGAGAAGTCCCACCTGCGTGGTTATGGTGGCCTTAAACCCCTCCTGGCTTTGAGCTAGTCCCCTGACTCCTCGATCGAGGCCAGCCACCAGATCCTCATGCTGCGCCAGCCTTGAGGCTTGAGTGCGCAGCGCCGTAGTCAGCTGGTCCTTATCTGCCGAGTCCATTCTGGCCAGTGTGTACTGTCACGGAGGGAACTCTGGATGAGGACTCGGACGCAGATGTTAGGGTTCAACTGACGATCTTTTAATTACAACAAAAAGACTCAGGAAAATCCCTGGAAACAAAGCCTCTTTTAGCGAGGCAGGAAAACAAACTCACAAAGCAGAACTAAAAAAACTCCGATTTAACTCAAAGGGGAGTAACGTAAAAACGGCAAAAGCCAAACCAAAAATCACTTCGCAAGGAAGGTAAAATGCTACAAATAAAAAGGCTCTGATTCTACTCAAAGAGCTGAATGATCAAAAATGGCAAAAGGCAAAACAAGGTCGCTCTTACAGAAGAAACTAGAAACAAGAAACGAGAAACAAGAACGGGATAGACAATACTCAGGCTTGGACTTGCTGATATCATGAAGCGGGTGTGCAAGGCAAAAGGACATGACACACTGGCACAGGACAAGGGGAGACGCAGACTATAAGTACACATGAGGGGAGTGGGGGAGCAGGTGGAGACAATCAGGAATCAGGGAAGACAATCAGACTGGTGACACATGAGGAAGGGCAAGGAACCTGAAACGAGAGGAGAGTTAATTTCCAAAATAAAACAGGAAGTCACAAAACAAACGTGGAGACAGGACAAAAACCCAACTTGACATACGGGTGTGACAAAATGAAGCGAGAGAGAGAGACGGGGAAGGGTTGAGAGCGTGACTACAACCGGAAACGTGGCGCGTATCTTCCCTTCACTGACGTCCTTTCAGTCCGCTGTTATTTAGGTAATAAAACGGCAATGGCAATCACTAGATCACAGCAGGGGAAGGCGATATTTCACAGCGTGACGCGTGATCTGACGGACATTTTTCCTTTCGCTCTCTTAATTAATTTCGTCACACACCTTCGGAGGCTTTGCCACGCTGCCGGTCTCCCTGCTGACCAGAGCCCAATGTTCTTTTGTCTGAAATGCCCCCCCCCCCCCCAAGACACACCACTGTGTACACCTCTTTAAATTTAGGTTTTCATTTTCCTCCCACCGTAATGAAGGTGTCTGGGCAGCTGATAGACGTGCGTCCTCCACCCCTCACCTCCACTGTATGGCCCTTCTCCATTGGGTCTCACCAAGGGGGGTCGCAGACCGGTGGAATGATTCACTCCCTGAAATACTTCTCTCTGCCCCTGAAATACACTTTTATGTCAACGTCGCAAGTTTTAGGCGACTTCCCAGGTCGTCACTGGGCCCCATGTTGAGCACAAGCAATCCCAGCTGGGTGCTGATTCCTCAACTGAGAAACAAATATTGATCTGAGGTGGTTATCTTTGTGTATTTTCTTGGTACTTCTTTGACTTTGTGCCTTGCAACGAGTACTTCTACTCTGGGATCCAGTTAATTGAATCCATGTGTAGATTAAACTGCCTACAGGTACGTATCAGCTGCAGTCAGAATGATAATTGAATTACACCATGAACACAAAGTTTGCCCTTTGATTGTTTCTTCCTGTTGGTCTGACACTGTATTTGCATTTTAAAACATTTTTAAAAATCCACTACATGACCATGGTATAACGTATTTCTCTGGAGTGAGTGACTGGAGTTCTTACCGCCATGTGCTTCCTTCACAGTTAAAGAGGCTTTTGAAATGTACAGGTGGTGCGTTACACCGTATGTTCAGGAGGGAGGTCGTGGTCTATATCCCTCGCCAATGGGCCACATCTGGCGCGCGGGCAGCTGGATTGATCAGCGAGACGGGCCGGCGGACGGGAGGAGGATCAGACATGGACATAGAGAGAGAGAGAAAGAGAGAGAGAGAGAGAGAGAGAGAGAGAGAGAGAGAGAGAGAGAGAGAGGTTCTGCTGGATTACAAAAGGCTTGTCTGAACTCGGGATTTCCTAGCCTTTTTGTTGTCGAACCCCGGCTTGCGGAATAGCAGATCAAAGCTTCGCTAGCGGCACCTCACGCAGCGTCATTTACACATCTGTGAAAACCCCCACAATCACAGAGAAGACGATGAAACCTCTCCTGCATTCATTAACGTGGAACTTTAGACCAGAGACAAAGGTTAGGCGGAGGACACAAATGGTCCCGCTTTTTTTTTTTTTTTTTTGGCCCCAAGCGAGTGTTTGAGCATTCACAACCACTCATTAATTCTATTTCTACTTTGAGTATTGGTTATTTGCTTTCTTCTTTTCACTCGGACGAGCTCTCAATTCATTAGCCGATCCACTGTGAATGTATTATTCAATGCGTAGATTGGCGTCGGTGAGAGCAGCGTGTTTACCGTAGCTCATGAAATATGGATCTGTTGAATGGGGGTCCGTGTAAGCAGCTGCCTGATGCGCTCATGATGAGGGAGAGCTTTCTGTGGCAGTCGCAGCCAGTCACTCAAGGACAATCCCTTATAGCTGTTGTGGTCGTGTTGATTGTGGGGGTTGATTGTCTCACATTAAAGCGGTGGTGTGCAGTGTAGATAACAGATATACCTCAAGGTGTGTTTCTGTATCGGGGATAACTTCTTTTTTTATTTATTATCCTGCCTTCCCATTGCATGTTAAAAGATAAGAAACTTATTTTTTCTTTCTAAATGTAAAACCATCCAATTTACGGATGGAAAGGGGAACTATTCTATCTATTGCACACGCAACAGACACCAGCTACGACAAAATGACCGGATTTGTTAAAGTAATAGTGAGGCCGGGACATCCATGAAGAGCTGTTTGTTAGAAGTCAACTGCAATAATTATAACAGAGCTGGCATGGCTGAAACCATATCGAGTGGCCTAATGGCGTCTATGGAGAAAGAGCAGAGTAGGGGCCGTTTTTGTTCTTTTGTTCAGATGAAGTGGCTCGCCACAAAGATGAATGATCGCTTTCTCTGCAAAACTCCAGGACTCACGAGTTGATTTAATTGAGTTGAATTAAACCTAAGCCAGGTAGGAATAGAGACGGAGAGAAAATCTATGCCGTCGATCTATAAAAGCCTTTAGGGCTTCGATTCGGATTACGTAGATTATTTTGCCGCCTGGTCACAGTCGCACTTCATTCCTGTCCCTGGAGTCGGTGTTCCTTAGTTACATATTGTTCAGGTGGAGCGTCGACGGCATGTGAGCAGACACAATGTGTCACCTCATTTTTGTCAATTTTTTCATGTTTGTGTGACGGATTTGCATAGTCATCAAATAGAAAAAAAGCTGCTGGTTTATCATGAGGCAAAAAAATAGTACATAACAGTTAGGGGGCCACTGAAGGTTTAGAAAAACATGAGATGGCTTTCTCACCAGAAAAAAAAAGAAAAGAACTGGCACTGAAATACATGTTTTCTGGCAGACTGGTGGAGACACTCCCGCGGAGCTGCTTCTGCCATACAGTGCATCTCCTGTAAATATAGCCTGCTGACTGTAAAGTAATTTCATTGACGTAGTTACCTAATATGGGACAGTGAACGCATCACTTCCCGTCTGTGCTGAGAGGCGGCAGTGCCCGACCCCGAGGGCAGGAATGCAACAAACAAAAGAGTCTCTTCTGGGCAGATTTGATGTTTTGACCACACCTATTATATACATAAGAAGGCCTTAATGAGAAAATAACTGGATTGTTAAATGTGTTTTGAGTTCAGTTTGATTAGCTGTGCCAATAGAGCTGAATACCTGCCTGTGAAAGCAGCCAGCTATGTGTCAGTCGTAATTGTAAAGTGTTTCGTTCCTGTCGAACGTGTTCCAAGCACCTCAGCAAATCACCCAAAAGTGTTTAAAGGAAATAAAGGGGAAAAAAAAGAAAGAAGCCATGGTGTAATTCAGCGATGGGCAGATGATTGGGGGCATACGTTGCCGGCTGCCAACAGACACGAGGCCCGCCAAATCACCCTTAAGAGGACGCTGGCGCACAGGGACTTATCTCAATGTGTTGGTCTTTCTCCGCTCCAGCACGTTCCTCCATATGTACACAGAGGCAGGGGCATGATCTCATACGTCTTTGTGTTTGTCTTGCTGTCTTTATTGCACTCTGTGCGCTCTCTCTCTCTCTCTCTCTCTCTCTCTCTCTCTCTCTCTCTCTCTCTCTCTCTCACCTTACATTTCATTTAATTTCTATTGTGCTCCTATAACGGTGGGCTGGGGGGGGGGGGGGGGACTCTGTCACCTCCTAAGAAATCACCTCTTGTTCTTGGCAATTTCAAGATGACACGTCGACTCTTGAAATGTTATGATTAGCCAACATTGTTTGAGCTTCCCTTTGAGTAAAGCTGCTTAGGGGCAGCAGATAAAGCCACGGCGCATGTTTATCTGCTACATTTCAATCCGTCTTTGTACTGTTGACAGCGAGAGACGATACCAGGAGAAGATGCTGTGTTCATTTGAAGTTAAACCTGTGGTGGTGTTCGTCGTGTGTGAATGGAAAGCTCTACTGTGAACTGGACAACGGCACCGATCAAACAATGCTTTATATGCCTCATGTTAAATTATACTACTATATACTATAATAGTGTGTTTCCTGTGAAATCATGAAAGCACACTGCGGGGTTCAGTAGAGGCGTCACAGGGAGGGTTTTCAATGGATCTGGCTGCAAGTTGAGTATGCATCCGCTTGAAGCTCCGTGGCTCGTTTGAAATGATATCAAACTCCTGAGACACCTCGGGCCCGCTTCGGTCCTTTAGAGAAGTCATTGCAGATCTGAGCAGGTTCCTCCTAGACATTGGCTGCTCTTTGTACCCACTGAGTGTTAGCTTGCTTACAGTTTTATTGGAAAACCCGTGTCCTCTTTGTCCTTCCCAGCGGCGCTGTGGGAAATTGGACCAGGGATGTTTTCTTTTTTCTTTCTTACTCTGAATTTTTTTTTTTTCATATTTTGTGGCATAGACTCTTCGTATACTGTGAGGTTACTGTCTGATATGCAAATGATACCGGCTAAGAATTGGACATTTTCGACACTGATCGGTTGGTCACCGGTCAATCGATCTCTACAGTGAATGCTGGGAGGATAACTGTGCATCCTCATCCCTTTTTAGCTTTTTGAAGTCATGTTGACGCAGGACGCCATGACGGTGTCCTACATTGGAGTCTGGCCATTTGGAACTTTGACCTTTTCAGAAGAGATTGGATGACACACAAACTAATTGGTGAATGTTATAAATGTACTCCTCCACTCGTGGACAATTGCTGGCATGAAAATAACCATTAAACAACCATTTTAAATCATGCATCTTTGAATGACACTTTGTTTATGTGTAACAATAACTACGCCATGGAATAATATACTTTGATGCAAGCACGCACTTACATTAAGTCCTTCTCATTGTAGCCCTGCACACCCTGTCCAACCAATGCAGCACCTGTCGGTGAGATGCAAAGGGCACAAATAACCTGGAGTAACACAGGAGGAATACTGTCTGGCTCGGCACATTTGGTTCAAAAATAGCCACCCTTAGTCATCCAAGCTCTATCCATTTGTAAATACTAGATGTATGAAGGTCTGTCAGACTCAGCATATTTTTTTTTGTGTGTCCTGGTTACGCCGTCTCTTTTGATGATTCCTCAAAAATGCCAGTGACTTAAGCGTGAGACGAAGTTGTCTTTAAGTGTGGGAACGAGATGAATGAGGAGGCAGCTTGTGCTGTGTTCATAAAAGTGCACTCCAAGCAGTCAAGGAAGAACTTTTTCATGCAGAAGTTTATTTCAAACGTGCAGGTCTTTGCTTCACGTTTGATGTTTTAAGTTGCATTTGCATCAGATGGGAGCATTGGGCATTTTGGGGGGGGGGGGGTTAAGTGCACAAGAAAAAGTGCACGCCAGTTGGTCTGTGTGTTAAAACTATATATATGGCCGACACACAACTTTTAGAACACCCCCGTGGTTTGTTTGTGTCTCCAGAATTGGAGTTGTGAAAGTAATCGCGCAGCTAGCTGGAATTGGAAGGATTCATGAGAGCTGCTAATCAGCCACTTGGCTTTTAGCTTTTAGTCAAAGTACACTCTGACACAAGTAGATCAGAGTGCACTGAAAAGAGCAGGCGGTAATGAAGTGGGTATAGGCTGAGGGGCATTTTATCTTTGAGGCTTTGCTGCCTGACACTGTGACACTTTGGAAATAATTACTCACTTATGCAAAACTCTAAACTGGTTAACCACTAGGGTTGTGGTATCGAGAACCGTTTCTCTATTGGAACCGGGTTCTACGTTCATAGGAACTCAAGGTGTTGTTGGAAAACAGGACTCAGGACAGGACTCTTATCGATTCCTAAAGGCAAAGTTTGGACCTGTCACTCCTCATGCATCTGTCAATACAAGTACATGGAGGTTACAACAAGGTGGACTTGAGCGAGTAGTCAATAGAGTGGCTAAAGAGGAGAATATAGTCCAAAATGGCATGTGTGTACAGTTGATAGAGGATTGCCAAGTCAAAACCAGCTAACGCTAGTGCAAGTTACGTCAAACAGCTGGCATTCTATCTGTTAAAAATTAAGGCAGTGGAACCACAATCTGAATTGATGAATGTGATATTCATCAAAACCAGAACTGATGAAAATCTAGCTGATACCCAAAGTCCTGGTGAACGCATGCCAAAAAAAATGCGACCAATTCTACCATTTTGCATTTAATGGTTGCCTTTTCGTTTGCATACATGTGCACGCTCTTGTGTGTATTTGTTTGTGTGCCTTTCCTGTTTTACGTGTGTGCACGCTCCCAGAGGGGAAACAGGCTATATGGGGTGTTATCTGCTTCTGCAGAGGGTGACAGCTAATCACCAACCCTGACAAACACTGGGGGAGAGGGGGAGGGGAGAGAGAGGGAGGGGGGATGACAAACGAGAGAGAGGGGGAGAGAGAGAGCGAGAGAGAGGGGGGAGAGATGGCGCTGGGCAGAGGGATTGGCATTTGAATTCCACTGTGTAACCACAGAGTGCTTCGGATCCTGTCATCACAACCTCTGTATGAGTTTGGACTTGAGCTGGACGACCGCGTGGCCGCCCACCTGGCCCACTGACAACTAATAAACCCCCATCAGTATAGGCACACACACGCGGAGATAGGAGGCCGCTGAGAAAACATTGCGACAATTCTCGACGAGTTGAATAAATCTTTGCATTCGTGGAGTCTGTCAACAGCGGCTTTGATCTCCTACCTGCTGCTCGTGTATTCCCAGCCTCGCCGAGAATGTCTGCCGAAGGGCTCGCCGGCTGCCTTTTACTGCGAGGGATGGCACCCGCTAAAGTGGTACCTTGTCAGGTATAAAGACATCAGCACTTACAGTATTCGCCTGCCGTGCCATTAATCGTGCCCAAAGTCTATGCTAAATGCGTTTGCAGATGGAGGGGGGGGGGGGGCTTGCAGATGGGCTGTGAGTTAGTGTGAGCTGCCGGTGTCGCCTGTTGACACAGAGATCAAGAGGGCTGTGAGAGATGGAGAGATGCTGTCGTGAAATGGCGGCAGGCAGGGAGAGAGGAGGAGAGACGAGGCGCCGCTCTGGTTTTCAAGGAACAATTTCATGTCGATGCATTCCCCTTAAGCCGCCGTCGTCGTCGGTGGGCGAAGGCAGCTACTGTAAACACGGCAGAAAAATATATCACTCCATTGAAATGTGGAAAGCAAATGCTATCATCGGTGTGGCATGTGCTCGATAAAACCCTTGAATGTTCTTTTTTTACATTTAAATGGACTTTAGTGGCGGCTCAAGTTTGATTACTGATAGTCGGACTGAAACGTCAATCTCCTCCTGCTGGTCCCGTGGCTTCTGGCCTCCCAGCTGAGGCCACTGTGGGTGGCATTATCCGGGCCAACCGGCATCTGTCTGTGAGGCCATGATGGGTGTCATGCTGGGGAGGGGGGGGGCATATGGGGAGACCCTCATCTGCTCACAGTGTCGTTCCTCTCACCGCTCTGCTCTCTCTATCTCACCCCGTCACCAGAGAGTGACAGATGCAGGCGGGGAGAAAAACGCGCAAGAGACACCCGAGTGGGTGGCGTGTCCTTTATTTTTATATTGGGGCATAGCTGGAATCCTCGCTAAATAAAATCAGCAATAGCTGTCAGATGCTTTTACTGAGCACTGTGGCACTATCGGTGAAGAAGTCGAAGGTCCACATCTATTCCGAGACATTCATGTCTTTAAGCATAGTGTAAAGTGCCAGCGGTCTGTTTTAACAGACATACAATAAACTGTGAAACAGTTGAGATCTGATTAGCTATTACATATGATTTGATTAATTGTAGGGTTTTTTTGCATTGGTGTGGTGGTGGGTGACCGCATCTGTGTTTAAGAGCATGTGTGTGCATCAACATCCGTGCGCTCGTGTGGCACTGTGTGCTAATGACAGTTGGCATTTGGCCGCTATCAGTGGATCGTTAATTAGTATTGAGAGGTTTGGGGGAGAAGCACAGATTCCCCACCATCTCACAAACAGATGTGTGTTTGATCTGCTAACCCCGGCTTACACAAACACACACACACACACACACTTGAGTACACACACAGTCCATCCATAGCAACTCTCAGACATATGGAAATGTCTATAAGCAAGTCCCTCCCAGCATACTGATATTGACAGCGATAGATCCAAGCACAGGAAAAACACCAGCCAAAAAACAAAGCAGGGATCACAGTGAGGTCTGTTGTGAGTCTGCCAAAGAAAAACCATAAAGACATAAATGACAATAACCAATCCACATCAACAAGATAAGCAGATGCACTATTAGCAGCATAGGAGTGCCCTGATGCACTCACCTCACGGTTCAGTATTAGTTTTCATAATGTAATAATATAATAACAGGTTTTTTTTGTATTGATTTGCTGTAGGTTTTTACATAGAGATGCACCGATTGATCGGCTGTCGGAGCCAACAGCTAACGACGGTTGCATTGATTGGCATTATGATGCATTCTAGCTCTAGTCAGTAAAAATGGGTATTGAGCGATAGGTAGATTATAATGATATCTAGACGTGTTCAAATGTAATCTTGTACAATGTAATCTTTGGCGATAAAACTTCAATCCAGTAGTTTGAAGGAGATGTTTACACAGCAACATAAAATAGATATTAGTGAGGGAATTATGAACCGTTTGACTTCCAAAGACCGACGTTAGCTCAGAGCAGCAACATATGATTAAACTAAAAACGGCAAGATTTTTATTTTAATCCAAGTTTTTAGATAAAATTGCAATGATTTATTGTGTGAGGTTTTTTTTTGTTGTTTATTAACAAAGTGAAAGGATACATTTTTTTATTTATGAAGGTTTACACCAACTTTGGGACGGTGTTGAAAAGTGTTAGTCTGGAGCCGTGTTGTCAATTATAGATCTAAGAAAGAGAAATTGGAATCGGCAGGTAAATTGCAATCAGTGCATCTCTAATTTCACAATCAGGTCCTTATTCACACAAACAAAAACCCAAACGGTAAACATCGACACTAAAATGTCAAATACCCGTACTTGATGGGACCGGTAGTCTCTGAACACCTCACATCAGATAAAAAAAAAGTAAAAGGAAAAAAGGACTTCACTGGCGCAAGAAGAGAAGTAATAAAAATAATTAGTGTTTATTTTTTAAAGCCAACCTTTAACGAACCTCTACAAAGTCACAGACGCTGGAGTAAAACATTATTATAGCTCTCACTAATGTCAGAGCCTTTGTCTATTCAGTTAATTGTAGCATAGTTGTCCTGATGGAATTGCTCTGTGACCTTTACTATTTTTATTCCTTCAGCCCTTATATTTGCTAAGTGATGGTATTCTGGCTGATTAGCGCACCACCCCCCGGTCCGCCCAGACACACACACACACACACACACACACACACACACACACACACACACACACACGCACACTATTACAAAACACAATGTATTCACTCCCCGGAACCCCACTCCCATTGTTCTGCTTTATAACACTGGGAAAGGAGCATCAGTCAAGTATATTAGCTGGATCCTATTACTGTCACCAGATTGCCTCTCTGAGCCATCTTAAAGAGCCCCCAGACAAAACTTCCTGTCATGTTAATCCAAGCTTTAATAAATAGAGGGATGTGTAACCATATTCAAATAGGGGCTCCCGTATTTATGCTGACAAAGAGAGACGGGCTATCACCAAATGACAGATGAAAGTGTTTTGCATGAAAAGGAGGAGGGGAAAAAAAAAGTTTTTATCGGTTCTCGCTCTCTCCCATTCTGGGGAAGAAATGTCAAATTATTGAAATGGCCTTTAAAAAAAAGCTTAAGCCTAATCTAAGTAAAACACTGCAGGTATTAGGGACAGTGGCCATTGTGAGTGGAATGAATGCTATTCAGCTCAAGCTAGCAGCTCATTTCATCCCCCTTGTTCACCTATTGATATCAAAGTACAGAATACACAGCTTGTCTCCGGGGAGAGATTTATGTTCATCGGACCTGTGAACATGAGAGCACGCTGTCATCGGGCAGCTCCGCTGATTCATGAATACAGAAAGTCGGTTATTACATTTTTACTTTCTAGATGGTTATTCAGAGTTATTACCAGCTGTGTCGTTGAGTTAAAGCTCAGGCGGTCGCAAAGGTGCAGCAGTGGATACCCTCATCACCAACAAAGAGAGCTTACAATCGGCCTCCCAAATTCAAGGCCATCTCTTCGATTCTCGTGTGTGTGTGTGTGTGTGTGTGTGTGTGTGTGTGTGTGTGTGTGGGGTGGGGGGGGGGGCAAAGACACTTCAGCTATCACAGAGAAGGACTCTCTCAGACTATGTTCATTTCCAGTGAGCCGTTCCTTGACTCTGAAGGAAAATAATCCGAGTTAAAGCAGTATTTCGCCACCGCATGTCTGTGTGTTTTCCTCTGCCGCGCGGAGGCTTTCCATTTCATTAATAAGCTGATTGAATCCGAACATGTTGTTTTTTTGTTGTGTGACTGAAATGATACACTTTTTTCTGAGGCTGCACATCTTTCCCCTTTGCCTTGATAAATGCAGCATTATTAGCAGAATCGTCAAAAACATATCACCAATTTTTCATTGCCTAATAGAGCTGAATATCAGTATGTGTTTAACACTTTGTCCTGTATAAAAAATACAGGTGAAAATGCCCAGAAAATATCTCTTGAGAAACAAAAAAGCCCTGATTATTATAAGCAGTATTACTAGTACTAGTTATCATAATAAGATTGGTAATAACATGAGTATTGATGATTTGTAATAAAACATATTGAAATGATATAGTACATTTACTGTAGTTAATCACTGTTAGTAAGCTTATACATGCTAGTTAGCCAAACGCTGAGCAAGCTGGCAGCAACAATTAAACAAACATGATTCTATATAGAAACATTTCAATGGGTCCGCTATGTATATCTATCTATCTGTCTATGTATATCTATCTATCTGTCTATGTATATCTATCTATCTGTCTTATGTATATCTATCTATCTGTCTTATGTATATCTATCTATCTGTCTATGTATATCTATCTATCTGTCTATGTATATCTATCTATCTGTGTATGTATATCTATCTAAGGGGGTTCTTGCAGAGGCTTTTAAACCACTTTCATGGTTATGACCTAATGCTGCTGCTGCTGCTTGAGCAATGGAAACCAAGGAAGCCTCACCAAAGATTAGAAGACAGACAACATCCGTTAGCTGTTAGCTGTTAGCTCAATTATAAGCAGGACTGTGCTATGGGGAGACTTTGCATTTCAATACAATAAGTGTCTGATTAAGTTAGTCGTTCCAACCATTGTAAAGGTTTATTTTGGGCTCGCAGTTATGACAAATTGCAAGCTTTAAAGCTATCATGCGGCACACGTGTGTACACGACATGAAATATAAAACCGATGAAAAACTCCCGGTTTCGATAGGCAGCAGATCGATCGGTGCATCTTTATGAATTACCTTAATATATAATAATTTCCAGTGTAATCCCTTTTTCGTCCTGTACAACTTCCTCACACGTTCAACTCATGCGCCCTTTTAAGCAGACTTCCCTCTGCATCATGTTTTCACAGTCTCCCCAAACATTCACAGTATCCTCTGACCCTTTTTTGTCCTCCAGTCAATGCTGCTTGCGGCTATATTTACATTAGCAAGGAGGAGGGAAGAAGGGGGGGATGATGTAAGACGTGTGTGTGTGTGTGTGTGTGTGTGTGTGTGTGTGTGTGTGTGTGTGTGTGTGTGTGTGTGTGTGTGTGTGTGTGTGCGTGCGTGCGTGCGTGCGTGCGTGCGTGCGTGCGTGCGTGCGTGCGTGCGTGCGTGTGTGCGTGCGTGCGCGTGTGTGTGCTAAAAGAGAAATCTGATTGGCTCACCAGGAGGAAAGACATCATTTTAAATAAGTCCTCAATGTTAAACTGTTTGCTCTAGGGCTTAGGGATTGCTCACCTCTCCAAATACTATTTTAGCTTGAAAGCACAATATTTCCCAGCCGGAGCTTTCACAGGGGAGAAAGAGGGAGGGCCCTGGTGCTGCAGCTTCATGGAGGTGGCTTGCAGGCATACTCCATTCTGACAGAATGAGGAGGCACTCTGCAAGAGTGTGGCGGAGAGGAAAGGGGCCCTATTAATAAAATGACTCCATAATGGGTAGTTCCCTGTAGCTTGGCACAGGAAGACAGGCGGATTGATGGACGAGGCCGAGGCCTACTTCCTCGAGCATACCGAGCTCAACTGTGTGCACATGCCTCTGTGGGGTCTGGCCAAACGCAGAGGCCATACTGAAGTCCCATTCATATAGGAAGGAAGAACCGTATAAATGGTTTCCTGTGTTGTGTAAAAGGGGTCTGTTTTAACCTCGCCGTACATCACGGATAAGCCCAGTTGCAAAGCCGTCTTGAGACGGAGGTTAAGCTGCATGAAAGCTTCCGTTTTTGTTTGTTTTTAATTTTAAATAATGCAATATGTTCTGCAACACAGATGGCTGATTTGGAGGATGGAAGCAGATAGAATTTACCTTAATTGTAATCTAAACAGTAAGGTAGACAACACTCCCCGGGTGATGGTATCACATTTGGAAAATGCATATTTGGCAGACACAAAATGGCATTCGCCATTGTTCACAATAAAAGGATATGTAAGTATGATTAAGGCTGGCTTGGGCAGTGCGAGAGATGTGCTAATAAAATGTCGCTCTGCCACAACAGCGTTGCAGTCTGCCCTAACAACATAGCAGCCTCCCGAAGGCATCAGTCCATCATGCTTTCATTACATTTCTTTGTAACAGTACATTGATTAGAGTGGCCTCAGCATGACTGCCTTTTTAATTGTGTATTTGCCGATCTGAGAGCTGCACAGAGCGCCGCGCTTGGATCTGTACCAACCATTTCAGCGATGCTCTGAGGCATTCTTTGACACACAAAGTTCATCGTTAGAATATACATCAGTTTGCATCACCATAGCGACCTCCTTGGATGCTGAGCGGGGGACCTCATAAATATGTAATCCTGACAGATTTGAGGAATTGTTTTCCTCAAGTGTTCCTCTCAAGCCATTTTGTTAATGTCAACATGAAGGAAAGTTACTGGAATAAGTGTTGACATTCAGCCCATGGTGTATATCATTAATAATTACATACACACGGAATTTCTGTCAGATGACTCCGGAAAAACACTTGAATCGAGCTTCTCTGTCGCTCTTGTTTTTCCGTAATTAGGTATTAAAATATAGATGAAGTGTGGACGGGAACGCTCTAATCTCACTCCTTTCGTGTTGCCATAGCGTGTGCTTCATTCATAGTGTAATGTATATAGAGAGCCATATGGCAGCTTTTCATTCCTCAAATATGTGATTGTCCATTGGTAATTAGAATTGCTGTGGTGTCCTTATGGCTCTTGTTTTCCTCTCTCTATCCTGTCCCAACAAATATAATGAAGACATTTTACATTGGTATGCAAATTGTCATTAGTCAAACAATATTGGATACAAACCAGGTGAAGAATCCAGTTTAGCTCGAAGAAAACCACAAAACAAATTCACTGTGAGAAAAGTAAAGAGAAATAGGGTAGACAGAGCAGAAGGCAGGTAAGAGTCTCTTCCCCCTACATAACTGTGCCTTTTCTATCTGTGGGTATGTGTGTGCGCGTTTGCACTCTAGCCGAGCATTTTTATCACTTGCTGAGGGTTGCCACTCATCCATTATTCGTTTTGGGAAAGAGAGAGGTTGTGTTCCAGATTAAACATAGCTGGCTTGGCCTCTGCCTAGGACCTGAAATTTTTTTTAAATAAATAAATAAAAAAGTGCTCGTCCATCTAGGCTCGCGCTTAAGAACACTGTCCCTTTTGCCCTCTTGTGTAATTGCAAGAGCTTATAGGCAGCTAAAATTTTGCCCTCTGCTCCTCGTTACGCCGCCACTTGTAAAAAGCGCTCAAGCGTGGATGCAGCACACTGCAGCTCAACGTTCCCGGGCAATGATATAGATTTCCTCTACAAAAGAACAATCGAAAGGGTTGTCACAAATTTGTCCATTGTCACCGGGTCGCTATCATTCCTCCGTTAATTGCCGTCATTGTAATAGAATATTAGATGCTCCACGCTGCAAAGGGAGTGTTGATGAAGGGGCAGTGCCAGCTGAGGGCTTCTCCTTGAACGTCCATGACCTAGATCTCTCATAATGGTGGTGATGATGATGATGATGATGATGATGATCATAATGCAATACTTCATTGATCCCTGTAGGATTTCTTTTACTCCCTTTACCCCCCACCCCACAGTGAGGCTGTGGTAGAGGTTCAGCCACAGACTGCTGCCCTTAAGAAGGCAGGGATTCCGTGCTCAGAGACTCTTAAGGAAAACGGATGCTTGCCAACATGGGGGCTTAAATCTGGGTCCTCCAGTTAAACAGCTCTCTCTCTCTCTCTCTCTCTCTCTCTCTCTCTCTCTCTCTCTCTCTCTCTCTCTCTCTCTCTCTCTCTCTCTACCCAATATGTTATTGTACAGAGTATATCTGGACAGAAGTGGTTCAAAGTGGTTCTGTATTCATTGTGACTCTTGAGGTTTGGGTGGTTCCAGTGGAAAGTCTTATTTATCAGATCCCCCTGGTGACATTGAGGTGTTTTTTTATTATTATGCATAGCCAAAGGGCCTTTTTAAAAACGTTTTTAATAAATCCGTCTGATGTGGGATTCCACTAGTAATTTTGTAAATATATGTAACATGATTGAAAATGGAGAAATCTCATTGAAGCCATGACAAGTGAACTGTGATTGAAGTTAATGTTATAGATATGCAATACGAAAGCTTTAACTAAACTGACTGTTAATTGTGATATTAGCATTTTAGCTGGACCAAGTCTTTCCTGCGCCACCATGCTGGGAATGCAAATGTCAATCAATTTCCTTAATTAATTATTGGCCATGGCCACATTTACAATCTATAGTACTTAAACATATAAAAACTAAATCACACAACACAAAGTGCATGTTTTTCCATAATAACAAAGCTTTTGAACTGCTGTCATGGCTAAATCCTAGTGAAATGTTAAATATTAAATAGATATAAGTTACATTTTTGATGATTTCAAATTTAATAACGAAGTCACTTATAATTGCGATACTCCCTACTCCCATTTATCGCTATTCAAGTTTTGATAATGTTATATTGTAAACAACCAATCCGTGTTTAAATTGACACAGAAGAGAACGAAGGTTCTGTTCACTTACATTATGATGCGTTCAGGCTCTGTTCAGTGAAAATTACTTTAACAAAGTAAAAGGAAAACATTTCGAATTTTTGATGGTTTACAGACTTCCGAGCGGTTGAAATGATGGCGGTGGCAAAAAAATAAAAATAGTCTGGAGCCTTGTAGATCAGCTGCTATAATCGAACAACATTATGGATCAACAATGATCGGCAATTAGTATCGGCAACAAAAAAAACGTGATCAGGTGATTTTTCTTTTGTGCTGATCCGATCTGTGACTCTGATCGGTGATTTGATCCGATCCGTGAGTTTTATGATCCGTTGCACCACCACATCATAATGAGATCCCTGTGCCATGCCAAATGGGAATACCTCACAACCAAAGCAATAGAATAGGAGTAGAAAGGACATTAAACTGTTTTCCGTGGCCATTTTTGTCGGCCAAAAGAAAATGCAGATTATAGTAAGATGTTATTATGGTGACAACACACGTCAGTGGTGCCAAACAATGCTGTCGCAGCTCGCCGGGGAAGAGAGCGGACACAGGGAAGACTGATGGCACGCTAGGTAGCTAGGTAGATAGGTAGCTTGTCCTTCTCTGAAGTCACAGGGACTGAGGCAGAGGGGTTCTTGGACCAAGGGCTAAGACCCCATTTCGACCCTATTTAGCATGCAAGATATCTTGAATGTGTCGATGAGCCTCTTGCGAGCGCCGAGCCAACGCTGACTTCCCTCATATCAGGGGCTTCTGATGGACTGGGCGTAAGCTATTTTTTCAACTCAAGGTATTTATTTACCAGGATTTTTTTTTAAAGTTGAATCGACCACATTTTGACAATGATTTTTCAGATCAAAATGATCTGCTCTTTTGAGCATCACCTGTTGAACCCATGGAAATAGTACAGACTGTGCTTTTGTGTTGTCACCAAAACTGACACCAAAATTGCCTGATAACTACAAGCACACAGTGCAATTTTTTTTCTCCACTTGGCTAAAAGTGAAGTTCAAAGCAAGTATAATAGATGAAGGCAAGAAAGAAACCTCTGTGCAGCCAATACAAGCTGCACAAGGCCCCGCCGGGTGCCAGCACAAAAGCAGAGCCCACAGCCTCAGCAAGCGGTCCCAGGTCACTATCTGTGGCTCCAGTCTCCTTTTGGCATCAGATATGATCTATATCAGTGTCACCCCCAAATTGCAGGAATGCTCCTGTGCTAGCCTTCAGCTGTGAGCGGAATGTAAATGTGCATTTGACACCTTTCTAAATCGCTGTCATAATTCATTTTCAGAGCTCTTAAATCTCTCCTTGTCACCTGGCACCGCTGCTGTTTTCCTGTCCAAAAACAGAGCACATTAGCCTTTATTGATGCCTTTGTCCTTTGATACATAATTCATCATTCAGCAGCCCTTTTTTTCTTTTTTCTTTTTTGAATTATTTTTCTGAGGTTGTTCAAACATATGGATTGATACAGACAAAGAGGTTGCACCTGGTATGGAGTTAGATCTCATGCCATATGACAGGAACAGGATGATATAGAGCTTCACCGCCACGTTGCTTATGAGTTGACTGACCACAGGACCTTATTCGCTTTAATCTATCAGTATTACAGTACCTGCTGTGATCAGATTCCTCCTGAATCAGGTAACGCATGGCACCAGGAGGTGTAATGTGCAAAGGTTTATGCAGAGTCACAGGGTTCACCTGGGAGTCATCTGACATGTGCCACCGAGCTACTTTCAAATTAATTAATGTTGTACGCCATAAACAAATCTATAATGTAAACTCAATGAGTCATTCAATTGAATGTGTCAGTCTGACCAACATACAAATGTCTTAACTCAAACAAATTGTTACATATAAAGCAAAAACATTTGTCTTGGAATGCAGTTTGATAACGTCAGTTACTTATTGTAACACCAGATTCTATGAATGTTACCTGTACGAGTCACAATACAGGAAACCAATGGAATGATGAATCACTATTTAGCTTAAAAAAGAAAATTAGGAAAAGTCAGTTTGCAAAACTAAGTGCAGTCTGTGTGCTCCAAAGCTGCAATACATACTGCAGGAACACTACTAATCAATCAAACCACCTGTAAAAGCAACTAGCTGCAACACCAACTCTGCAGGCTGCAGCTAGTTTGCTAACTCTTTTAGCTTTGAAATGAATGGATACCTTCACAGCCACATGGAAATAGCTGGATTCTAAGAAATTATAGAAAACATTCTTAAAGGTTGCAGATTGCAACCAAATGAAATGTGTGCCTAGCATGTGGAGGAACTCTTGGTAGCCAATGCAAAAACCTGATTGGCCCCATCTTGAGCCAGCCACTATTATGTGAGGACAACACTGTTCACGACATCATTATAACACTTTAAAATTTGAAAAAGTATTCATATTCATTTAATGAATGTGTCATGTTTTGTTGTATTTTTCTCACCTTGTAGTAGACGAAGATAAGAAACATAAGAGCATTATGTTTCTTATATATATATATATATATATATATATATATATACATACAGTCTTAGCTAATACCTCAAAATCTTAGCTAATACCTCAAAATCCAATTGACATTTACAGAACAGCATCAAAACAAACTGAAAGGGCACTAGTATTGAATCAGCACCTTCTGAATTGTGAATAAAAGTGAAATTGCTGGTAAGCCAACAGTTCACATACCTCAGCCCTCGTTTTTAAAGAGGGGGTTATTTGGTTCAGATGTGTTTGCTTCAGGTTTAGTTAAAGAGCTGCACGGCCTTCTTGAACCCCTGACTGTCTTCCAGCAGTCTTCCCCTTCTTCTTTTTTTTAAGTGGTCATGGACTGTTCCAGTGCATATACCACAGTGAAATGGACTTTTGCTCTTTTCTTCATTGTCACAAAAGGCCAGGCACTTCGCTGGAGTTCCCATTCCCCTTTTACATAGTGATAAGACAGCCATTATCCTTTGAACCTTTCTTTTCACCGAGCCAGGAGAAAAGGAAGAGAGAAAGAAGGAGGAGGAGGAGGAGGAGGAGGAGGAGGAGGAGGAGGAGGAGGACAGTGAAAGAGAAAGATTTCTTCCCTGAGGTGAGCCTGGCCTCACCTCTGTGTGGCGGGCTTTTTTTGTGAGCAGTGAAGAGGTCCTTAACCTTCTATCAGATGGAGGCACACAGTTGTGTTCTGCTTGAATAACTACATTGAAAAGCCCTGAAGCACGGGAGATGGTTCTATAGACTCTGCAAGTGGCAGAGAGAGAGAGAGAGAGACTGACCTGCTGGAGTGTGACTCTCACATGATGTGCGCATTCTTTGTTAAAGTGCCCATCAGTGCTTCACTGTGAATCTGTGTTCTTTGTTGTATGGGTCTCACTGACAGGCTGGTCCTCCTCTAATAATGTCACAACAACACAGTTCACACATTCATATGATACACTTCCTTTAATAGACCTCACTTCATTTTTTACAAAGTAGCATCCTTTCTGCTCTCAGGCAGTAAATGGCTTTACAGTAGCGAGTGCCATCAATATCAGAGCGCAGATATTTGAATGTCACGTTGCATGAAGGGCTCAATCGCCGTTGATGGCTGATGATGATACTGTGGGCTGTTTTTTTGTTTTTTTTATATAACTCAGTCAGATTTCACTTGTTTGCCTTGATAGAAACACCAAATAACAAAACAAACTTATTACATTGTGCTACAGAGTCATAAATAGTTATGTTGTGTCTTTTTATGCTGCGGGTCCTCGTGGGTGTCATTTTACATTTTGATCTCGCCACCAAATCACAGAGTAGACTTCACAAATATTGTTACTAATCAATTTCTGGAACAACAGTTGTATTTCAAGAAAGCACCTCCATTTTAGTTGAGTCTTTACCTCTACCGACGCATATAACTCATATTAGATGACAGAAGTCAAACGCTATAAATTTCCGTCTCCCATGTAAATGATCACAGGCTGTCAGGCACACTTGTCAAATTAAACATTCTTTCATAGTTGTAAACATGCCGTTCCATCTTCTGCTCTGTCAGTTATAAACCGTTTCTGGTTTTAGGAGCAGATTTCCAAAAGGTTTTCTCACATTTAATTCCAGGACAGTTTAATAATCTGCCTAGGTACTAGATGTAACAATGGCAGGACTGAACTGCAGAAAATAACCCCCCCAAAAAAAACAATCCAGAAGTTGCTCTGTATTCTTCAGACTCAGGCAATAATATCACAAACCGCTCTGCGCTCCAAATTCCAGTTATCCCCTTTCCAATCACTTTAATGCAATTTTCATTAGATCGCCTGGCATGAGACAAAAGGTTAGGTTGCGTGACATTGTGAATAAAACTGTTGCTGCAGGTGATATTGCTCGGCAGCGGTTTATCCGTTCACTACTTTTATATCTTTCTCACCGTGCAGTCATCAGATAACACATTTGTCAGAGACGGCAGACTTCATTATGTTTTGTGTGTTGTGTCAACAGAGGATGTGGTGTTAGATCAGGAGTATAAGCCACAGCACCACAGTTGCTGGGCAAATGAATTTACAGACCATTTTTGGTGCCGACGTCCTGTGTTCTCTCTGTAACGATGCCCTGTGCACATAATGACGGGCCACTGAAATGAGTGAAATCTAGGTGTACCTCGCATATGGGTTGATTAAAATCCATACGACTTTCGCTGGCTATTTTTGGCAAAATTTGGAAGTGATTTCGGGGAGGTGAAAATAAAGTGTCCGTGAGCCGCATGTGGCCTGCGAGCCGTGCAGTGAGTAACCAGGGCCCCTGCAAGCTGTGCCAGCGTCCTGTGTGCCAAATGTGTGGCAAGAGGGTGGCATGAACAGTGTGCCAGCGCTAGTCTGCCCGGCTGCCAGGCACTTCCAATCAGACAGTTCGGCTTGAGTGAGACCCCTATTCTTGTCTCTTCCCATCTCCTCCCGAAGCTTTGTCACCCTCCCGTGAAAAACACAGACGCATGCTTGTGTGCAACCCCCCCCACCCCCCACCCCCACCCCACCCCACTCCACCCCCGCCTCTGCACAGCATCGAGCCTCCTCGGTACACCGTTACACTTACCTAGAGACCATAACCGGAGAGTTGATGGTGCAGAGTGTTCCCTCTTTGTCTACTGCTGTCTTCCCCTCTGTGTTTTTTTTCCTTTCTCCCAAGACAAAATCACAGGCTAAATGAGCATGCCTCACTCTTTTTTTTTTTTTTTTTAAGCATTTCTTCAGAGTTTTATAGAAAAGCAGAGCGTGTCTAGAGATCCGTTTTTTCAGGGATGTGTAAAAAAACAAAACGAAACAAAGCAAAAAAAGAGAAAATGCTGTCTGTCTGTGTGTGGCTTTATTGGACATGATGAGGGATGATATTATGGTGGATGCTGCTGCCGCTGCGAGATGAGGAAGGGATCCCATTTGTCTCACGCTCGCTTAGCGTAATGTGTCTATCTGTCACTCTCCCCCGGACCGGACATTGGTGTTCATCAAAATAAACATATTGTCCGCACAGTTCTCCGCTTCCTTTTTTCCCCGCCGCTTGTCATCATTGTTAATTTCGCCACTTTTTTTTCGCTCGCGTCTTTGCACACATCTAATCCGAGACCATGAGTGAAAGTCACTGAGATTGCTAAAATTCATCAAAATTACGAGCCATGGACAGAAAAAGGAAACCGGTAACCCGACAATAACCCCGCGACCGCGGAGTGATTATGTAGGAGAGAGGTGCTTAGAAAGAAATAAGTGCAAGGCAGCGAGAGTTTAAATTCTAAGAATAATTACAGTGAGGAGAATGAGACGTGATTCAATGGGGAGGAGGTGATGTGAGGCCCTTGCTAAAAAAGATTAAGCTAATGTCAGGGCTTTTTCTTATGTCTTCCAGGTTGACGATGCCATGCTTATGTTTGATAAGACAACTAACAGACATAGAGGTAAGTGCAAAGCGTTCGCTCTCTTTTCTCCTATTTTTTTTGTTTCTTTTTTTTTCTCTGTCTTTCTGAAAGGTGAGAAAATAGTCATTTTATGTCCTTTCCCCATGAGATAACACAGAACAGTTCCAATCTTACATGATATTAGGTGTACCATCTGCTCAACAATGGGAGCGTGTCAAAGTAATCAATAAGCTGGTGCGGTGTTTAGAATGTTTGAGTGTGTGCGTGCATGCGTGTGTGTGTGTGTTTGTGTGGTGATGATGGTGATGCCGGTGTGAGTGCTTCAGAGAGGTGCTTAAAGGGTGTAAAGATTGTGAGATGGTGGGTGCTGTGCAGTCAGATAACAGCGTCAGATAAGGCCCGGGAGAAGTACCGACTTTATCGCCATCTCTCATCGGCTCCTTATCTGAGATGAGGGGGACGTTTCTCTCTCATGCAGAGGACTTTCCAAAGACAGTTTCCCTCCCCGCGACCACGACGCAGCGGCGCGCATTCGAGCTAAAGCGTGCTCACCGACTATTCAACCGCCGGCCAAGTGCACGCACGGGGCTGTCACTTATCCCGAGCCGCGCGTGCGGCGGCTGTTATTGGCTATGAATCCTCACATCGGTGCGTTAGAGGAACTTTTAGGAGACAGACTGTCCCCGGCTGCGTGCGTGCGTCACCGTGTGTGCGAGCGGGCGACAGGCACTGACAGGTATTTCCACAAGAGAAAGGAGCACAGACTCCTCTCTGTTTTGTCACACCAGTCAGCTCGCTCGTATAGGCAGACAGAACCGGTATTGCACCGTCTCAGTGAACCGGGCCCAGCGCCATTTGTTTCTCTCCACACAAGACGTAAACGTCCGTTTGCAGCGAGTGAATCGTCCTCTCTCAACACGTATAAATGTTTAAGTGCAGCCGGCTCGGATCAAAAGATGTGTTTTTTTACTTTCTCATTTTCTTTCTGTACTGTATCGTGTGTGTGTGTGTGTGTGTGTGTCTCTGCTGTGCAGACGAACTCTTTGAGTCTGGTAAACAGTTTCTAAGTGAGGAACATGTGAACTGTAGTGGAAGTGATCTCTGGCTTTAAGGGGATTTTGATCCGTAGTGACAGAACCCAGTGTGAAGTCTGCTTTGGGTAGAAGGGATTTTCTCTCTCTCTCTCTCTCTCTCTCTCTCTCTCTCTCTCTCTCTCTCTCTCTCTCTTCCCCCCCCCCCCCCCTGTCTGCTGCACTGCCAGCCCTCTGTGAAAAGGGGGTGGGAGCGCCACGCTCGGGGAGTGTGTTAGGCGTTCGCCTTTGGGCAGTGAAATGCCCTTCAAATGAAGACAATGATGGAGAAACAGCCTCCTTGGCAATTTTCTTGATGACAGCGGACGTATTTATATTGAGTGTGACACTGAGGCGGGAGGCAGGTGCAGCACTCGCTGCTGTTGCTGTTTCTTCCCAACTAGCATTTTGATATTTTGTTCCGGTGGCAATTTCAAACAGCGGATATTTGCTGCTTTGCGTCTTAAAATAAATAAATAAATAAAAATAAAACACGGCAGGTCTTCCAGATGAATTGCATATAATATTACAGAGCCATAAGAAAAAAATTGAATAATTGATCCGAGCCATTGGTGTGAAAGTGTAATATTAATGGCTCAGCTGCCCTGTGACCACAAAGGAAAGGACATTGAATATATAATCAGTGAAACCAGTGCCTGGGCCGGCTTTACCGCAGCCTAAAGCTCCAGTAATGGGCATCTGGCAGGCCGGCAGTCCAAATCAATTTCCCACCTGTGTTCATTTTTATCTTTGTGATGGAGTCATGAAAAAATAATTTTGCATTTTTTTTTTCTGCAGCACAGCAATGGATAGAAATAACACGTTCTCTATTAAACAATCCAGATGTTACACAATGCGATTCTTCTAAAACAATTTCAAAAACGTGCCTATACCATGATTACAAGTCCCGAAAATATCAGTTCACTTCGTGGCTCTAATGGCAGGATACAGCATTTTTCTATCGACTAATTCCATTTGCCCTATTTCTTTTTCTTATAAATCTGGAATGCTGTCATGCAAGTGTGGTGTCCAACTTCCATATGCATGTTGGATTGCAACCAAATTGACCCTAAAAGCCCCAAAACAGCCAAACATTTTCTATTGAGGTTGAACACCACAACGATACGATCCCCGTTAACTGCACATTCGATAGTATCGAAAGTACCGAAGCTGTAACAACAAAACAGATCTACGATCAGATTTTCAACCCATAGGCTGCGCAGATGAATCAACGGGTAAGAAAATCAACTGGTCCTCAACCTGTGGCAGGGACGGCATTCTCTCCAGCAATGAAAGACACGCTGACGTGTCGACGGACAGGTTTTTTGTGTTTTAAAGCTGAGCAAGACCAGAGAACATTGGGTTAAAACTGATCGCTGTCATATTATGTACTATTATTTACTAGAGCTTGTTTGAGGAGAGACTCCATACTTACAGCATATTATGGAGGTGTGTACAAAGTAAAATAATTTCTTCAACAAAGAAAGGGCCGGGTGTCTGAAGTAAGATTCACAGCAGTTAACTGTGATCTCTTGTTAGGCCTGCTGGGGCGCACGATGCCTTCACACCCCCTCATTTGAATGTTATCTCCGCCGCTTTTTGTTTTTCCCATTAAGCTTTTTATTTTATTTTTTTTTACACAGAGGCTGTATTGTATGTTACTATAATGCACTGCATTTTTGTTTGGGAGAGTTTATTGTGTATGAGATGCATGATCGACACTTGATTGTAAGTGTGTTTTTCTTTGGGGGGCCGTGGTGAATTGGATAGAGGACAAACGTCACACTCCACTGGTAGCAGCATTGTCCTTCAGACGGTTCCTGCGAGGCTGGCGAAACGACAGCCAGAGGAGACGTTCTCTACCCTTCTCGTTTAGCTCTCTACTTTTTTCTTCTTTTCTTTTTTTCTTTACTCTCTATCTCGCTCGGTCATTCGGTCTTATTCTTCCTTCCTTTTCATTTACACAGTCTCACTATTTCTGTCCCCGCGCCATCTCCCCGCCCTACCCGTCTTCGCCATCTCGCCGCTTCTTTCTCTCTCTCTCTCTCTCTCTCTCTCTCTCTCTCCCTCTCCCTCTCCCTCTCCCTCTCCCTGTCTCTCCTGCTAGAGGACACTCGCTGTAATCAAAGCCCCTCACAAAGGCTGCACACCATCTCCTTGGCATTTAAAGGAGTAGAATACGGCCAATTGTGTTGGAAATTGAACTCTCTAAAGCCTCCCTTCCCACTGCAGCGGTTCATTGTGGGTGAGTTCAGTGTCTTTGGTGAGCAGCTCCGGCTGTCCAGAGGTTGCCTACTGTCCCATGGTCCACTGCAGTGTCCCCCCCCAGCCGCACCGCCTCCCTTCAACCTTGCCTTTTCGTCTCCTGACACTCATTTTGTGACGGAAAAGAGAAAAGACAGGAATGCGTGTATTTGTAGTTTGCAGTAGTGCAGGAGGTCCAGACTCCAGCGTCTGCTCCGAAACACAGGCCGTGTCCCGAGACCGGGCCGTGAGCGTGGCAGTCGCGGTTCACGCATACCTGTCGCCCAATCCCGCCGCCCTCAACGTGACTTCACATGCCATCCCTTGGACGACAGGCTCCCAGAAAAGCCCAGAGACCAAATCATTCTGTCATTGTGTCCCCCCCCCCCAGTCCTGCGGGCTGACATTTGATTTATGATCTGAAATGTGATTTTTACCGTCAAACACAATTGGTGGCGCCAAGGAGAGTGTTGCCGAGGTGAGACAAACGGCGTCTGGTAGAGGATGGGACTGTCGTTATCCGCCGAAAGCGTCGAAGTTTAATGTGCGAGTTAAAGGTACGGCAGATGATAGATGGATTCTTTGTCTTGCTGCTCACACGCATCCTCCAGTAAGTCCACACCATAATTAGCCCTGGTTCTACGGCACATTACCTCAGCATCGTCAACGCATCTCGCTCTACATAAGTCCACACGGGACGCTCTCAAGGGGGAACACATAGTCCAGATATGCTCTCCCTCGGATTTGATCATGCACAAGCAGTTTTTCTGCATCACTTGTAATCCGCACCAATCCCTAAAAAAGATAAGTGTATACAATGCAAATGAGTGCAGTCCCAAAGCCAAATTACACTCTTTCGATTATAAGCAGCTGATTAATTGGGTCAGAACTGAATGCCACGGTCGGTGATTGTTTGATTTCCTGCTCGGCAAAAATCCGTCCTGCCTTAAATTAGTGGGATCCCCGCAGTTTTCATCAAGTTTTTAAGTTTTCCACAAGTTTTTGAGTTAATTACTGTGCCTTGAAAAATTGAAGGTGGCACCTTTTATGTATTTCGGGTGACACGCACGTTCTCTTTACCTTTTTTTTTAATTACACCATTAAGAACCATGATGAAATCCAAGGGTAACTTTCGTTCACATTGTTTAACAATAGTTTGTAACCCATTAGTGGGTCTTTATAACGACTGTGTGACTGATCGCGAGGCAAATTCCTTCTTTATTTGAATGATGCAAGTAATAGTAATGTGCAACAGTGTTGGGGACCTGGATAAAGAAGTGGAGGCTGAATTGTTTGAGTCATGAGGAGCCGAATGAGCGAGGCCTGTATTGCAAGCCATGTTCCTGGAGAAGAAGGGGATTCTTGGGGTTTTTTTGCGTGAGGACGGGGCCAAGGCTGTGTGGATTTTTGTATAGTCCCCTTCTTTTTTCTTTTTCTTTTTTCCTTTGAGCTTAAAGGGCTGGTTTTCTTCTTGGCAGACGAACAGAAGGCTGCATTGTGTGTGTCTGTAATCTCTTTACCTGGATTGGCAGCAAAGCTAGCAAGCAGCTCCCGGTGTGGAATTGGCACTGAGGAGTCAATGTCACACAGAGCGAGCTGCCTTCCAAACAACCAGAAAACCGGTTGTGTCTCTGTGAGGCTGTGTGCGCGGATGACAGCGTGCATTTTTTATTTTTTTTTATTTTCAAATTTGTGTGTCTTTGTTCATTTCTCAGGTGAAATTTACAGCCCCCGCGTAAGCAATGCGGAGACAAACAAGCCCGAGCCAATGAATATGCCACACAGTCCAACTTTCTAACATTATCATATTATTATTGTGGTGTTTGTCACAATTTCAGTGCCGCACTTTATAGAGCTAAAGCCTTTGCCCCAGGATACACAAGCTCATAGAGCAACAAAGGCTCGAGTGGTATTAGGTGTCATTACACACCAACTATTTGACATACATTCGCCTCTCCCGCCTCACTAGGTGAGAAGAAAAAAATAATTGGCCTCATTATCTTTCATCTCTTTGGCATATTACATTCATTATTTTATACAAAGACTGCCAGTATGAGTCCTGGAACCTGGGAAGCGGAGCTGCGCCTCCACAGGTTAACTGTTGCTTCCCTGGAAAAAAAAGAAAAAAAAAGGCCCCGGTGGTTGACGTCACCACAATGCCTCATCAGCCACCGGTGCTAGGGTTTGAACATGGCCGACTGAGCAGAGGATGTCTGTCTGCAAAGTGATTGCTGGCTCATTGGCTGAGTGGGGGGGGGGGGGACAAGTACAGTTAGAGAAGAAATGGAAGGAAGGTGGGGGGGGAGAATGGAAAGAAGGGGGCACTGAGCACAAGAAAAGCAGAATAAAGGCTCGGTGAGGGAGTAAAAGAGAAAAAAGAAGAAGAAGAAGGAGTGCCTCAACGGGAAGCTTCCCCCTGCTGGCTCCTCTGGCTGAAAGCTGCTGCCGATGGCTTCAAAAGAGCGCCAGGCAGTCTAGGCCTCCGCTTCTAGCAATTAGAGATCACTCCAGCGGCTGCCTCCTGGCCAGCCTGCAAATCCCTCAAAAATACTCTCTGATTACTACTGTAGGACACAGGCTGTTTACCAAATGGGTCCAGCACTGCTGAGAGTGAGGTTTGATAATGCCTTCTTTTGTTCAGGCAAGAGACGGAGCAGGGCCATTGGAGTTTTAGAGATGGCGTGGCTTCAGAGATCAATTTCCACCAGCAGAAGACAAGTTAACCAATTCTTTAATTCCTCCTCCAAAGAGCTCTGTAAGCAAATGGCCAGTGCTGTTTTTCTTTCTTTCTTTTTTTTTCAAACAAGAAAATTAAACCTATTTGAACAGAACTTCAGCGGCTCTTTAACGAGGGCCAGGTCCTCTTTGATGATTAATTCCCCCCCCCCCGTCCTCTCCGCAAATCCCTTTTTAAACAACTGAATCCCTGCCGGTTCCACGGCAGCAGCAGTGTTTACAGATGGCAGCTCCTCTGTGCTTTGCGACTACTGTACAGCAGCACTGATGCAGAGTGAAACAATCCGCCATCATGCCTGACTTAACTGATTGACACGGCATCCGCATCGAGCAGAATCAGATATTCCTGCACTCCCCCCCCCGCGCTCGGCTCCTCCGACGTGAGCCGACACCGTTGCGTTCCCCCTCACCTTGACAGACCTGATATTAGCGATTAGTGTGAATGTCATTTAAATGGCAGAGCTAATCACACACTCTGTGGGTCTGCTTCCACCTGAGGGGGGCCCCATTCGCCTTGGCCCTAATCACGGTGACAAAGAAAATGATATGTTGAGATGTTTAGCCGCTCTTCGTAACCGCTTCTAGACGAGCTAGCTCCGCGGCCAACCCGTCCTCTGGCCTTGCCTCTTCCTCATCAGGGGGTGTTTGTTGTGATCCACGTCCCTGACATCAGTGACCCAACAGGCCTTCGCCTCGGAATCAACACCGGTATCCGTAGCCGTGTGTACATGCCTGCCAGTGTTTGGCGATGAGCCCAATGAGAGGCGCTTGACAGGTAGGTGATTAAACGCGAGAGAGTCCTCCTCTCCTTGTCACCTGTCTATTTCCTCCTGCTGACATCTGCCCCCTCTATCAATGCAGTGTTTTTTTAAGGCTCCATCGTGCCTCACAGAGCGGATGGGTTTGGTTTTGAATTAGAGTCTGCTGTGCCGTCCCTGCATGGCCACCGCAAGGGGGGGAGGATGGAGGCTGGAGATTGTGGAAGAAAGCCTGGGGTTTTAATCTCTTCCCTGTGTTTATCTCACCACAAGGAGACAAACCATGTGCCATTAAAAACATCAGCTGCTCCCACTGGTTGGCTGCGCGGACGCACCTCGGAAGACATTTGAAGGACGAATCGAAAGCGACGAAAAGAAGGAAAAAAACATATGCCAGAAAGGCACTTTTGTGTATGATAGCCGTGGTCTGATTTGTTTGTGTGTGAATTGGGGGAAAAAGCCATATTGATTGGTATTTCCCCTGGATGGACAGTACTTGAATGGAAAGGCGGTTTATCATGCACGCGGTGAGTCCACACTGCACACTTGCAGTATATATTCTCACTTGAAAGTGGAGAAGATCAAAAAAAAAATAAGCAAACATCTTTTGGCCTCAGCTGTTGCCACGGGGAATCAGTCTCTTCAGGAAATGAAAATGCCCGCTTGGAATTGTCATCATATTGAGAGTTGGCCTACCTTCTGACCTTGTAATACCCCCACAGCTTCTCTATTTGTGACCTGCTGGATGCTCTTAGAAAGCAAAACCATCGGGGAGGATCCACTGCTCACATCATCATTCTCGGAACCTAATAGTGGATTCTACCAAGGTTAAAGCTCCCGTGAGATTGCAGCCGCCCCGTGACCTGGAATACCAGAGTTTACATCCACTCGCACGCAAAGTCCGCCTACAGACACAGAAATAAGAGATGCACACACGGGCAATAACGTTCAGCACGGACGAGCTCGCGTTAATCCGGCCGATTTGCAGCTAATACAAAGTCAAGGTATTTGAAAAGATCTAGTATTGTTTTGCGTGAGGCCGTTCCAGAGACAGACAGGAGAATCCCCCCCCCCTGCATTTTTACAGCATGATTGGTGCCCGCCCAGGCGTCTTACAGCTGAGCACAGCGCACGGGGGAGTTATCTAAGTGTCTGCAGCGCGGTGTTAGTAAAAAATATGTCGCTGCTTGTCTTTGTACGATTTTTTTTTTTTTTTTTTTCAAACGTGCTGATCGCGTGGACATGTTTTTGATAGCCTCCACGCCCACAGATGCACCGCGGGGACTTCTCTTCTCCTCTTTTGAAGAGTAGATAATTTTCAGAAAGGATTTTCTACACATGTAAAAGTGTTTCTGATGCAATTTTTGTCAGAAATTACTTTAGATTTATACTTACGGAAATATGGTTCCTGTTGTTTCAGTGAAAAGTAAATGGACTATTTTGAATCCACAGAAAATTCAAAAACTGCAATAAAAATATGGTGTATAGATACATTAACATCTACATTTTAAATACAATGCTTGTCACCTGTTCCTGATGCTGATGTACAGAAATCTGATCTGTCATAATACATTGCATTACTGTGTAACGACAGAAAGTCTCTGATGTTTATACTTCAGAGGCATAGGAGAGTAATTTACATTCACAGATGGCATTTAAAACCAGTCACTGGTAAAAAAGTAAGACTACAACAACAACAACAAAAAAACACAATTATTTCTGCTGCTCCTGTTAATTAAAACACAGTTGGGGCCATTTTGTCTTTGAATTTTAATATGATCACATCCCACACCTCAATACATTATTTTTTTCAAGGGAAACGGCTTCACTATAACTTCAGTATAAGCTATCGAGTTCCGATAAAAGAGGACGACATGAAACTCTCGAGCCTCAGCTCCACTGCTTTGAAGTTGGTGTTTTTACTGTCCCTCTTAAGTGTAATGGCGGTCCGAAATACACCAATCCACACAGCTGTAAATCACAATCAGCGGTTGGGCCGCAGCAATCACTTCTCACAGAAGGATTGCAAGCTGCGTTAGATTACATCACCTTCAGTCCAGACGTCTAATCTTAGATTAAAGGGGAAAAAGAACCACCTCGGGTTTTTTCTTTCATTTTTTGTGTGTGTTTTTGTTCTTATTCTTCATGCTCTGAGGGTCAAACTGAGTGTCTTATGTCATTCTAAGTGCTCAACCAACATGCCAGTCATCCCCCAATCTCAGAGCAGTCCTCCCGCTTCCACTCTGCTGGCACGCTGTCGTGACGCTTGGCGTTTATTTGACCAACTTTTACCGCGTAGCGCCTACTGCTACGCTTGCAGCTGATTGGCCTCCCAACACTCCTGCTGGTTTGCCACTTAAACTGTTGTAGGTGGCTCTTTTTGAAGTGAAGCTTTTTAAACAGAAGCAGCCAAAACAATCATAGCACCGCGGGGTACATCCTGGCACCCACTGGTAGGTTGCCAGACAAGATAGACTCGCTTGTTTTTTTGTATTTATTTATTTTTTCTCTAAATGCGTATTCGTAAAAAGCAAGGAAAAAAAAAGAGCTATTCTGTCTACCGTCACGAACAATGAAGCATCGGTGATAACCGGCGGATCAGAGGGGCCACGCGGTGTCTGTCCCCATATTCACCAGCAGCCTTCAGGCGGCTTCATGTATCTGTATAAACCAGGAGCTTGACATGTCTGAGACGGACACGCAAACACGCTTAGACCATTATATAATGACTTCTTCCGACGGAAAATGAAGATGCATTTGAATATGGCGAGCCTCCCCCCATCACACAGCTGCTGTGGTGACTTGTGATGGTCAGCTGTGTGTGTGTGTGTGTGTGTGTGTGTGTGTGTGTGTGTGTGTGTGTGTGTGTGTGTGTGTGTGTGTGTGTGTGTGTGTGTGTGTGTGAGTGAGAGACAGAGAGTCTCAACACTGTAATAAGGGTTGCCTAGCCAAGCGTAAGTGTCAGGGTGGAGATGCCTGGCTCATTAGTTACCATGGCAGGATAATGTATGAACAGAGCTTGTGAGGAGAGCGTGAGCAGGAGAGAAAGAGAGGAGCAGCCATTGTTCTCCCTCTTCTCTCTCCTTTCTGTCTCTCGCCTCCTCCTCCTCCTCTTCCTTCTCCGCTGCCAGTTTCTTCTTTGTGTGTGCGCGCGCCTGGGGATATTTAGGCTCCCTGGTCACATTATGCCCCGTTTCTCGATGCAGACTCGTGCCACTAGGCAGGTTTATACCATTTATTCATAAATTAATGATTTTATTGGTTTATTAAATTCAATTCATCGCGTTTTGCATGGCGCTTGTTGTGCGGCTCCGCCGCTCGATTGACAGGTTGCCAGTCATGGTGAGATCCCGTATCCCATCGGCGTCACGCAGCAGCACGTTGCTAATTGAGTTGAATGCGTAGCTCGTCTCCCCTCAGTGAATCCATCTGTCGCCGTCTTGTCATCAGTTTGTTCGCACTTGACGGGTTCCAAGTCGGTCCTTTCTGTGTTTAACTGTGCGCCGCTGTGTAGGTGCGCTCTGTGTTTTTATTTATGCAAGGGGGTGCGTGTGAACGCGCGTGTAGTACAACGTGATATAAAATGGGTGGCTGCCTAGGGGCCCATTGCCTGTACTGTGTGGCGTGCCCCTGCTGTATAGTCCCGTGGAGAACAAGCCCTTAGCCAGCCACCCTCTTTACACGACATTGGCCACTGCACGCATATTTACGCAAACAAACCAAACCTCAGTGGATATGCACGGCTGTAAGCCATGATGATCTGCAATAAATCTGAATTTGGGAGTTTATAGGGGTCGTGGATGACATCATTCGGCTTACTATTTTTGGCCTTACGTATGCAGCTTTCCCCAGAAAAAAAAACCTCAAAGCTGTTAGAGAACCCTTGACATGGCAGCCCTCCAATAGTTCATAAGGTCACAAAGGAATGTATGTGGGATGATGATTTATAAGTCGCCTTAGTTTTTTTTTTTTTTTGCCTCTTTTTTTTTTTTTTTGCAATTTGTAATTGCAGAGAGAAAGGGTCGGTATGAGTTTGTTGAGTGCATTCACGCGTGAACCACGTGGTCGTGTAAATGTGCGCTTTCGGGCTTGATCTATATCGGGCTCATGCTGAGAGAGACTGAACTGGAAAGACAGCGTGCCCGTGTGATGCGCTCTCTCTCCGTCGGTAGATGTATGGCATCTGCGGTGTGTTTTACTGCCGCACCTTCATCGCCGCCCTTTCATCGCTGCTGCCAGGCCTCCCGCAAAAGGCGGGAAGAGAGAGACATGAAGAGAATGCGATGAGGTGATGGAGGTGGAGGAGGAGGAGGAGGAGGAGGCGCACGTCGCCTTGTTCGTTGATGGCACTTCACACAGTGACGTGTGTCCCGGCTTTGATGCGGTGCAAGTGCGCCGCACGACTGGGGTTAGAATAAGGACGGCGCTCTGTTTTTGAAGGAGGAGGGTCACTGCGCTCCTTTGTCAGCAAGGTTTCGGTGAGGGGATTCTGTCTGGAGGAGAGCCTTGAATATTTTGTAGGCCCCGAGTGTTTCTCGATACCTCCAGAGGCAGCTTCTTCTGTCTACCTGCGTGTGAGCGATTGTGTTTCCCTGTGTTTGTGTACTCGGAGCGTGCGGGAACCGACTCCTTACGCACTGCAAATGAGCAGCTGCCTTATCATCAATCCCGTCCTTTCACGCTTATGTGAACTTCATTATAACAGATACTAGTCAGAGGTTTGCACACACACAAACACACACATCCGCACGTGCACGCCCCCCCCTTTTCAAACTGCCACAGTTGAAGAGCAGTTGCGTCAAAAGGCAGCTGTCTCTCATCTCGCTTTATCTTCGTCATCTTTTCCTCGCCGCTTCTCCCACTTCACACGTTTCTCTTTTATTCTTCTTTTGCTCACTCCCCTGCGCTCCAGACTCAATTTTCTTTTTCCTACCAGTTCTCTTTCTCACCTTTACCTCTGTTGCTGCTCTACCTACCTAGCTACCTACCTACCTAGCTAGCTACCTATCTACCTACCTACCTACCTACCTACCCACCCACCCACCTGCCTGCCAGGGACATTCTCCTCCAAAGACAAATGTTCTTTTAGTTTTATTTTCATGTGGTATTTCTGGAGAGTTCACTTTTTTTAAATGCCGCATCAAAGGATCCATATCACAGGTTCTTCCCTGTCCACCAACCTACAAAACCCAGTCCCACCCCCACCACCACCACCCAATCCATCAGACAGCAGCAGCCAGCCTCACCGACTCCTGCCTCATTTCTCATAAATTAGTCGTACCTCTCACACACTTTCTCTTTTGTTTCTCGCTCTCACTCATTCCATTCTCCCCATGCCCTCTCCCGCCTCCCGTCTCTCTGTGGTCCTCACATTTCATTTTTCTTCCTACAAATGCCACACAGCAGTCCCTTAAGAAATGTCATTTCTGTCTTCTCCTTTTGTTCTGTAATTTCTCCGTGTCCCTCCTCCTGTCTTGGGAATTCATTTATCGTTCGCTGTTCTCCTGTCCCCAGCTCTCTGATCTCTCTGTCTCAGTCTCTCTTTCTATGTCTGTCTCTCCGTCTTTGTCTCTGACACTCCCCCGTCCCATTTCTCTCTTCTTCTCCCCCCCTCCTTCTCTCCCTCTTACACACAGGTAATTCAGTATAATTGGGAGATGGCGTAATGGCATGAATGTTGGTCGATGTATTTTTTGCCAAATCAAAGCATTGATAGTGACACAAAAGAAGACAAATAGGTAGAGTACAGTTAATTTGTCTCTGTGTGTCCTTTAAAGGTTCTAATCTCTAATAGGATTTATTGTTCTTGTAAAGACATATATTTTTTTTTGCCTCATGTGGATTTATCTTCATGAAAAATTAGGAATTATCGAGGTAGGATTTGCGTATCAAATTTACGAGGATGATGTTTTTTCATTTTATCAAGAAGCTTTGTTTGATTGAAAGCAACAAAAGGTCCAACATCTGCAACTGGGACAGTAGAATGGCAACACCAGATAGTTTGTCATAGTTCGAGCCCATTTACACAACACCTGGAAACTAGTTCTCCCGTATAACGTCTGCTCATATTTAAACTTGCAGGCTGATTAATACCAGCCCAATCAGTATGGAAGATCCTTTTCTTTTCTACGTCATAGAGTTTGCATACCAGTGGTCAAGATTGCCAATTAGCATCTCCACCCACTTTGCATAGCCACCGCTCACAGAAAAAAAAGAAGTCATTTTAACCCAGAACAATCGTCAGTTATCTCCCCCGGTGGGGGGGGGGGGGGGGGGGGGGGGGGGGGTACTCGTGAGATAGTCCTTGTCACAGAGAAACCCTCGGATCGAGCTTGGAAGCTTTGGAGGAAATTGGTGAGATGTATCACAGAAATTCGATGCTTCAAATTTGATTCTGATTCTTCTGTGCAGGGTGAACCGTCACACGCTGCACACATGCTCCCCTGTGGTTGGAGAACCAATTTGTTAGGCCTGTGACATCAGACTAGCTGGCTTTATGAGAACGCACAGGTCTCAGCCCCGACGTTAAAACACATTTGTCTGATTTGTGCGGACCAAATTTGGTTGTGTTGAGCTGACGGATTTGAATCCACAGTTTCATCTTTGCTGTGTTTCTGATGTTGGATGCGCAGCAGCTGATTTATTTTTAGAAATATCGAAGGGTTAGAATATCCAATTCAATATATCTGGAATTAGATGTGGATCAATAATGTAATGTTGGGGTCAGTTGGAACTGGACAAATTAATGAAGAATAACAGAACACTTAATGAAGCACGGCAAAATAATGCTCTCTCCCTCCCTCTCTCCCTCTCTCTCTCCCTCCCTCTCTCGGTTTCTGAGCCTATTTTTGCCAAACCAGAAGTGACTCTTCCCCGGTGGATCCTCGGTGAAAAGATTCCACTTGAGAACAGTTCTCTGGCGTGCAGGCATGCAGGCACTTGTGTTCCATCAAAATGCTAATAATATCATCTGCAATATCCTGGGCAATATTATTGTAGTGCTAATTGGTGAAAGAAATTGTTGATGGGAGCACCTGCCCACCCCGCTACTCAATTATTTTTAATTACAATGGCTGTAATAAAAGGGAACAAATTGCGTAATGATCAATGTTTCCTCGGCGAGGTGACAGTTTTGCTCTTATTTGCTTTAGCATGCCCGTGTGTGCCTCATTTAGATGGCTGGGAGATACTTGTGTTTGAGTCGAGCGGCTCTAAGTGAATGTGGGCCCTCCAGGGAGGAACCTCTCTTCTCCTCGGTTTCATGCAGCACGATTTATTCCTCACCCCACGCGTCTGTAGAAGTGGTCTTTGGGTGGTTCACGCGTGCCGATATGTGTCGCCCCGCAGCTCCTCGCGGTTTCACACTTGAGAGGGTCGCCTCGTCATACGTGTGTGTGTGTGTGTGTGTGTGTGTGTGTGTGTGTGTGTGTGTGTGTGTGTGTCGCGCTGGAAAAATAATTGCGAAAGATTCGTTGTGAACCAAGTGGGAGGGAAAATCCCGTATTTCGAAACAATCCCTGTCTTCCAAGTTATCAAATTAACTTTTTCTTAGCAGGCGCTGGTGAGAAGGGTAATTAATAGCTTCTTTTTGGGAGTTCTTCCTGAGTATGTGTCAGTTTTTTTCTGGCTGCCTTCAAAGTGATAATGCTCTCCGGCTGTTGCCCCCGGGGACTGCTCCATCTTATTAACTTGTCTTGGGAGACAGGGCTGCATGCAACCTGCTTTACTGCCTGCAGGGACGGAGAAGGACTACTAAGTCTTTTTACATCCACCCCTCACTGTACGTCTTTGTATTCACATGTGGACCGGCGCGGCGCGGCGGGGCGGGGGGTGTATGAACTCGCACGGCGTCTGAAGCGAGGAGGGAATAGTTAAGCAGTCGGGAGACGTTGATTAAATATGATCACTTAGTCTTTGTGGCAGATCGTGTTTGACTACACAAAGTTGTCAGTGTGGCGTTAAAGAGGGTAGATCCACATCTAGCAGAGGCAGTTTGAGAGTAAAGGAAATCTAACGCAGGGCACCTGCCAATACCGAGTACATTTCAGATGCCAGCACTCTCTTTCTCCCTCATGTGTACTGTATTCCTCACCGTGTGGAGTCATTTCGTTGTACGGTAAGATGAGGCCACGGATCACTGTGGTAGTGAAAACCGAGTCGGCAGCCTGTCGTGGCTGAATAGACGTAACTGATGGTAGAAACCCCAAATTTTACGATGACAGTGACAAAGAAAGTGTCTGTTGTCATGTTGTGGCTAATTACCGATCCCTAGTTGTGAGCGCAGAATAACATCAGACCAAACATAACAGAATTTGGGGTCATTCACAGCCGTCTTCACCCACCAACGGCTGTCATCGAGATTGTATTGATGATGTAAGTGGACACACCTGCAGACTCACTAGCAAGGGAGTGTAAGGTGGGGAGAACATGCACAGACAATGCAAGCCAGTAACTTCGACAAGAGGACTTGGGCACTAAGATGTATCCAGATGTTGCTGATGTTATTGGCGCGCGCGCACACACACACACACACACACACACACACACACACACACACACACACACACACACACAACGTGACGTATAGAAAGAAAACTATCCAAGAAACCTGAACGTGTGTGAGAGACTGTCAAAACTCAGATGAGGTGGGACAAACATGACAGATGTGTATGTGTGCGTTTTGTACGCGCACACAGAGCAGTTTATAGCCCCGAATGCCAAATTGGCCATTTACCTTCTTTTTTTTCACCAGACCGCATTAGTTTTAGTATGTGACAGTTTTTTTCATTGTGTTTTATATGGGTATCTTTCATAGTGCCACTTCGAATAAGACACAGAATTCCGTGGTACTCAGGTTGAAGTAGCATTCTGGTGAGCAGGAGGAAGACAAATGGCAGGTGTCTGCAGCGCGGCCGGTTAATCCCTGCACATTAAGTCTGCCTGAAATGACACGCTGTATGGAAAGAGAACTGTCGCAGAACATTGGATTTAAAGCAGCGTAATGTAAAAAAAACCCTCACTGCTGTTTACTTAATGTCTAGTTTGTATTCACTGAGAAAATCAATCTTGGAAAGATTTACCAAAATGTAGACAAATTAGCCGGCATAAATTAGCCAGAGCATATTCATTATGCCCATCTCTCAGTGGAATGCGCCGCACGCTGCAGTGTCTTTACCGTTTAACTGCACTATCATAAATGTAATCATGTATTTAATCTTATAGTGTCTGACAGCAATAAACACTGCCTCTTAACCATTTTACAGTCCACGCCAATATGCAAGTACACGCCTAAATCTGAAGTTCAGCCCACATATTCCATGTGTTTCGGTGAGCTTAACCTCAGTTTGAGCCTCTGAGCTCATTTTTCACACCGCTCCTTATCCCGCCTGTGTTCAGCTTCTTTGTTATTGTCCTGTCTTTCATGCATCAATAGATGGATTATTATACATCCCTATTTGTAATTGGAGGGCAGGTTAGACAAGAGGATAATTAAAATAGTGTGTGTTGCTACTCCATCTACTTTCTGGTACTTTCTTGACGCGTGTGGCTCACTGCGTTTTTTCCCCTGCCCTCCTTTGTCCTCCAAGTTAATGTTGTTGATGTGGCACTTACTGAGGACACACACACACACACACACACACACACACACACACACACACACACACAGGCACACACACCAGCACTACCACACACACGTGTTTGTGGAAGAACTTACTTATGCCAGAGTGGATACACTTATAATAAGCTAAGTTATAATGTTTTTCAGGGTTTACATTTATTTCGGAGGATTCACATGACTTGAGTGAAGGAAGAAACCGCGGCTGATTTGTCAATTGATGGAAAATGTATAATTATTTTGATAATCGGTTAATTGTTGTTTTTTTTAAAAATTTGAGCAGAAATGCATGAAAAAGAATGTTTCATCATTGTAGATTTAATAGTTTGGGGTACCAGACTGCTGTTCGGACAAATCAATCCATTTAACCACTTCACGCTTTGGTAACTTGTGATTTGTCATTTTTCACAAAGTCTTGAATAAATCAATTATTTTAGAAATGAAACATGAACTCAGTTGCTGTCCAAAAGCAACAGACTCAGCTACTGTGGGTCTGGATGTAACTTGTATGCTTAACCTGTCTTAATGAAGGCTAGCGATAACCACAAAAGGGTTATTCTTTTCCTTGGGAAAGCTCGAGGTTGCAGTAGAGATAATGTTAGAGCTCACACAGAGGACAATATTGCACGGTCTGACGGGGGTTGGGTTCCCAGCTGGCAAAGGCTGACCACACGAGGAATCGCAGCGTCGCCTCCAGCAACAGGAAAATTGGAACGACTGTGGCAAAGTCATGGATACGACCACCAAGACGTGAGCAGGGAGCCGTGTTTGTGTCCGTGAGTCTGGAGGCCAGTCCTCATTACAGTGGCTGGTAAAATATTACAGTTCAGCTGACACCGTCTAAGTGAATTGTCCAGAGCAGTTTTGACAGCCAGTGGAAGGCAGGGCTAGATTATGATGGATGATGACAACAGGGCTGGTGCAGAAGGAGCGTTGATGTGTTTTGTCGCTCATGCAAGAACTAATACGTACACCTAATGTGGCGCGGTTTTGGCTGATGGTGTGCAGACGCACACGTGCCCGAGATGCCTGATGGGTATGTTAAAATGTTGTTCCTACCTACAGAATCCATTCAGGACCCTGTCTTCACCAGCCTCACAGCCCCAAATGGTCCTCTCTCTGAAAAAATTCATTACTGTTGTTTGCCGTTCCGTCTGCTTTTGCGATACTGTTCTTGCGTCATTCTTGACGGCTTGTTGTTCGGGGAGAGTCATCCAAACCTGAACAATTAGATGTCGTTGCTTTCCTGTTTTCCTATCGATACAGTTTTATGTCATGAACATGAATAGGTCTGCTGGCGAGTGAAAAATTAATCAGTTTATCGAGCAAAAGCTGACTGCACTCTTTTAAAGCTTTTATCAATATGAAAAAAAAGCCAATGAAAAATGATCAAAGGCAATATCAAAGCACCAAAAAAAATGTTTTTCTTGGTGAAAACTGAACAGCTGCACAAGACCGCTGACCACCACATGCCGTGTTAACTTTTCAGGGGTCAGAACAAAGTAAACTCATTGAACCGCTCGTACAGTGTTCAGAGCGAAAGCCCAAAGAAGTGTTCACAGCGCCGCTGTCTGCAACACGCTCTATGAAAGTGATATGAATCAATCTGAATCTGAAGCTGCTGGGCTTTAAAGTCAGTGTGTGTGTGTGTCTGTGTGTGTGTGTGTGTGTGTGTGTGTGTGTGTGTGTGTGTGTGTGTGTGTGTGTGTGTGTGTGTGTGTGTGTGTTTGAGTATATTTACATGTGAGTGTGTGCAGAGAGAGAAAGAGAGACTGAGCCTTTTATCAGATAGCTACGCCTACCATCTCAGGGCGAGTGTGAGTAATGGACACCAGCATCCGAGTTGTAAAGGACTGGATCTGAATCCTCTAAAAGTTTACTTGTGTGCGCTAAAATACCGGAAACAACAAAATATCTGGTTTAATGGAAAGATGGAAGGACCTTTCCATTTACCTGCGTTTCTCCTTTTCATCTATGTGCACATTTAGGCAGGATCAGTATATTCGAGGGCTTGAACAAGTGGGCCCAAATGATGTAGACTTGTCTTCCTCCTGCCCTTTGTTGCAGCAGATGGGATAAGGAGAACACTTCATCCCCAGGTTCACTGGTCTTTTGGCTTCTTCTGGCGTGGCCAATCCATCTCCCAGTAGTCACTCCAGCTTCTGGGTTCGTGCCCGCTCTCCTTCCCTCTTGTCCTCCTTCCAAACACTGACTCGTTCACTCATTCCCATCCCCTCCCTCTCGCATCCACTCTCCTCTTCTCAATTTGGCCGCCAGGGAGGTGTGTGGCACCGAAGCAAGCATTATTGATAGAGCATCTGTTTAGACATGGTGCAGGATCTGTGGCATGTGGGTGAGCAGCTGGGGGTTCGAGCAGGGGAGACATTATGTCATATTACATATCTTGATATGTCTCGTTCACTTGTGTGCGTGCCCGTTTCACAGGCACACACTCCCACAGACACCGAGAAAACAAACACATGCCACCGCCATTCCCCAACAAGATTATCGGTTTCCGTCTTCCTTGGAAAATGTGGAGACCCAGGCTGGTTCGCTGCAAGGGTGGTTTAAATAATTTATGAGCCGCGTGCTAGAAGTTGTCTAATGTCACTATACTGTGCTGCAGCAGTTACAAAAGTCAGTTTTAGAGGCCATTTCAGACCAGGGAGCCAGAGGCGAATATCCTGGCATCATGGCTTTATTGGGGCGGCCAGACAGACAGAGTAGCCCTATCCAGATAATCACCACACATCTCTTCTAGATGGCCAAACTTGTCAAAGCTCCTGCAAGCACACTGCCAATAGATTTTCATCCTTGGCAGCCGATGAAACCGAGGATTTTAATGGCATTTTACACGACACAAAGCCTGCATGGTGGATCTATGTAGCAATAGAGTGGCAATATTTTCATCATTTGTGCATCATTTCTTTTTCTTTTTTTTCTGACATCAGTAAGAGTGGTAATGTGGTGTCTCTCTATATGTGTTTGACTGCACCAAGTTTTGGGTTCCATAACCTAGAACCAGTTCAAGGTTCACAAACCATTAAAAAACACTGTTAAGATTTGTTTTTGCAAATAACTTTACGAGTTGTGACAGACTGCCGAAGGCTGATACGAATAAGATGCAAAAGGAAGCTGTGTAGCACATGTAATACACTCTAAATAGCTTAAGTCTTCACTGTCCACAAATCCTGCTTTACCTTTTCAAGATATTCATTTTTGATATGTCCTTTACCCTTTCTTAGCGACCACCTGCTGGCTACTCTGGCCACTCACTTATGTCACATGGAAAAGTCACATAGCTGCAAAACTTTGATAGATTTGTTTCACAGCAGACGTTTTGACATGTAACAACAGGAAAAGCACAGGTGCACTTGATAACACGAACAATGGCTGCATTCCAATTACATTCACTTGAATGAAACTGGGCCATCGCTAATATAATTTTTTACAACTGTGCTGTTCTATTTATTACACGTGAAAATGTCCGCCTGCACTATCTTTGCTTGATAAGCACCTCTAGACCAGGCCGCGTTTTATTGACGTCACACCAACCGCCCTGCTATAGTTTTACTGCACCTGTTGCCTCATCGTACATGTGTGCCATAGGTTTGTTGTTCGCACAAGAAGTCTGTGACCTCACATGGTTCCCTGCGTATCTTCAGCCTTATCAGAGGTCTAATCAGCCACAATAAGTGACAACACCTGTGTGAGTACTGTATGCAGCCTTTAAGTCCCTACACAGCTCTGGTTCACCCACACAGGTGTTGCCAATCACTTTGCAATTACTTTGGCTGGTTAGACCTCTTCACAGTGTGGGCATATATATATATATATATATATATATATATATATATATATATATATATATATATATATATATCCATTTAAGGTGACTTCACCAAACTTACATATGATATAGATTTAAATTTAGTAATTTGCTTAAATTGTGTTTCCAAATTAACCATTGTCAATAGTACTCAGATATTAATATACTATATCCATAACAAACTAGTATCTTCTCATTATATTGTATTTTCAAGAATACAGTATTGGATATCAGCCACTTATCTGTCAGTCAGGGTTAATACAAGAATTCTATTTAGCGGTTTTCAAGCTTTTTTTTCTGCTTTTTTTACCACTTTGAAGGCCCATTTGGAGCATCTTGTTTTTCAAGGGAAGAACTTCATGGCTTAAGTATGCAAATGGCTCAGTGCACACCTGATCTCTGCTTTGAGTGGCAGAGATCAGGTGTGCACAATCATTTCATCAGATTGAAGTTTTAAGCGAACAGTCTTCACTGAAAAGGTGCAGGTGCAAGTCCAGATGAATACTCTAGTGATTTGATCTCTTTCCCTTCAGCTTGCTTTCTTTATGCATAATTAGTTTCTTTTTTTAAGTATTTTCTTCGTGCATAAGGTATGTGGGTGCATGGGGATGATTGCACAAAAAAAAACACGTCTACTCTTCTTATGATGTCAGTGATATTCAGTAACTTGTGCACCATCTGCATGTGTCTGTCCTGACCGGTACTGATGGTCAGTCTCCTTAATTACATTTTCCCTTTTCTTCCTTCTGTTTTTTCCCCCCTTTTTTGAATATGCACGTTAATACCAAATGAGAATACGAGAGATTACTGTCTATCATGTGATATTCTTCGCTTGGCGGTGATCAAAGGTCAAGTTCACCGTGACCTGTGACAAAACACATTAGGACAATTTCACACAAATGTCTAATTGGATTAAATGATGAAGTGATGACGTTTCGGACAGACATGGATATAAACTGCAACATGTCTGCTTGGCGGAGGCGTGCAACCGCAAAGCGGTAAATACTGGCTCTTATTTTTTCTTTGCATAAATAATGACATTAAGAGATTTGCATTTGCCGCTTCTCGTTTGAATTCCACTCAATTTCCACTCCAGCACAAAGTGGCTGAAAACCTACTGCACACCATGTGCGTGTGGACAGAGGAGAGAAATGTAATTAATTTGTACATTTCATTTTAAGTGGGAAGCAGCAATAAAAAGCCATGTTTAGAGAGCTGCTCAGTTGCTTAACACCAGAGTTAAGCAACATTGACTGGCCCTCCCTTAATTATGTATCATAAATGTAGAAATGGTGGTTGATTTAGATCAACCGGAGCCCGTGCTATTATTAGAGGGGGCAGGCTTTATTTATGTTCCCTTGTGCATTTCAGAAAGTTTTAGAAAGCCTCTCTGTTGTGCAATTTCCTCCTGTTGCTGTGTTATTGCTGATGTGTGCTTATAAGGCTTTTACTGTGACGCAGCTACAGGAAGTGTTGGATTTCTTCAGCGGTAGCTTGAAAAGAAAGGAAAAGCCAATGGAAACGAGTTACTGAGCGTGGTCAATATTTTTGCTTAACAAGAATGTTCTTGAAATGTAAACAAGGCTACCATGATAGGCATTAGTAGTAGTTTTGTTGTATTTCTTTGGCCTTAATTTGTCCGCACAGACGCGCCGGGCCGTCAGACGAGACCCAACCATCATTTTATTACCAGCCAGTAAATGTGTCTGAAATGCATGCGACTATTGGATGGAAATGACCGATTGTCCAGTCAGCTCTGGCGATGTGAAGCCCAGTTTGCAAGCTGCCCTGACTGCAGATACGCTCAGTGGTCAGCTCTGGGTTTTACGGCCGGGGACGGAACTGTCTTCCATGCCATTTGTTGGGTCTGACCTTTAAGATGATGAAGCGCAGGGAGAGTGACCCCTGGCAGGGTTTCTTCAAAGAGCAGCCTCTCGGTAATGGGGGGGGGGGGGGGGGTCCACAGCCTGGCAACATGCTGGGGGATTGATCAGCCCCTCACTCAAAGGCCAAATACAGAAAGCCCAGCCAGAGGAGAAGGCCATGCAGGATGTGGAGCCATCCTCGGCTTTGAAGCCCTCTCCAATACCTCATCTGTTTCGCTGCATGAATAAACATGTCTAACTCCTATCTGGTAAATCTTCTCCTCTGTCCTTTACCTCGTCTGTCCTCTTTACTCCTGGATGGCCTATCAGTTGCTTCGTTTTAGATGGAAAGATATGAGTGGAGGTCACAAAATCCTTCTTTTTTCCACTCTTTCTCCTCATCTTTCTTGTCGAGCTCGCTCCCTTTCTCCCTGCTTCTCGCGTGGATACTTCTTGTGCTCTAGCGTTGTTGCACAGGATTAAATCCACTCATTTAGAGCTTGCATTGCTGCCACAGATGTCAGCTTTGAGATTGAAATGAGCTCCCCTTCTGCAAAGAGGCTGAGTTAAAAGGAAATTTCAGAGAGTGGGAAGAGGGAAACTAAACAGAGATGCAAAGTCTTTTCAGTCCCGTAAGTGGAGCCAGAGTGTGGTTTAACATGTGTGCGGTTGACCAAGGGCTGAAGTGAGCGAGGATGGAAATACTGTTGATAATCTATATTCTATATTCTATGGCATTTTTATCGTAGTTTTGTGTTTGCAAATGTTTCATTTGTCTGAAATCACCCAGCACATGTGTACTTTTGTGGACAGCATCGAATTGGAGTGACCAAGAGTGTTGACATTTCCACGTAGATGTCCATGATTTCTAATAATTCAGTGTATATAGTGCTTAAATGTTTAAACTAGCAGCATACATTAACTTTAGCGGAGACACTACAGGTGTATGGGATATAAAACGTAAAAACAATTGATATCAGTGTGAAACTTCCCCAGTAAATTATTTACAGTAAAACAAGCATTTCTTTGTATTACAATTTTACTGACATTGTGTGTTCAAATATAAAAATGAAGGGTTAACTTATCAAAGATGTTCTAATTTGCATACATTTCCAAAACAGAAATCTGAACACTGCTTAGAGCCAGGATCAAAATCCTTGCTTCAATGTTTCAATTTATTGACATATAAGAGAGAACGTTTTTTTATAGAGGGAGTATCTATTTTCATCACTCCATAAATCAGAATGTCAACGGCCATAAAAAAAAAAATCCATTTTGGCCATGTTTTTAGGAATAAAATGTTCTATAAATCAGGCTATGAATGATATATGAACAAGCCCCTCAATAACAACCCTCACAATGTAGATGTAGGTGTCTGAACGTGCTACACAAGAGTATGAGAATTTGTATTCATTTGACTTACATATATCACCATGATCACACAGTTTATAACTTACAATAAGATAGTTCATTTTTGTATGACACCTTCTCTGAGTTATGTTCATATATTCAAATGAGGCATTATCTAATGCTAACTTTTGGGGAATTTAGGAGAAAGCCAAAGAAGTCAAATAAACTCCTTAACCTTTTGGACCCTGTATTTTTGGATGCTCTCTCTTCACTCGTCTGAACACAACAGTGATGAAATCGTTGATGAGTACCGGGCTAGTATGGGTGGCTGCTTGAATGACAGAAGCCAAGCCAAGAAGCAGCCGTAGTTAGAGTGCGCTGTGTGCAGCAGCGGAGCTGAAGCCAAGACGCTGCAGTCTGGGTGGTCCAGGTGTCTCATCTGCATGTTGAACATCTCCACGCGCCCCCCCCCCCCCCCCCCCGCAGCTTTCAGAGACAGTAGATTAGCCATGACTCCTTAAAGAGTGGCCTCTGCGCCTATGCTAATAGGAGATCATGACCTTTCTCTACCCTTCCTCAGGTGCTCCTCCGGATGAGCTGACGTAAGAAGGCAGTCACAAATCAATGAGCCGAACGAGACGTAAACAAGCGACGGTTACGGTTGTCCGGGGAGCTTTCTCATCCGTGCAAATCACTGCCCCAAAGGCAGCGATGAAAGGATACTCTGAAGTTATGAAGACGCCACGCCGTGTTCAGTTTATCGTTTGATTATATACCCAATTATAGTGCAAGTAAGCAATTAAATGGAGCCTGGATGTTGTGAACAGATTCTGTCTGCTGCTGTACTGTGAGCATCCCACAGCTCTAATTCTATGACAGACAGACAGACAGACAGACAGACAGACAGACAGACAGACAGACGCACGCTTGATGAAAGAAGGGTGCTTGTGAAGCAAGCGAAGCATGCCTTGATTACAAGGGTCAATAGCATCAGGATGACATCATCTCGCATCGCTTGATGAGTCCATGATGTCATGATCTGAGCTTGTGTGTGTGTGTGTGTGTGTGTGTGTGTGTGTGTGTGTGTGTGTGTGCGCACATGTGGCGAATGGGGATAGGCTTTCTGTGGGAACAGTACTCTTCTTCGCCATAAGACCATAAAAGCATCTGTAAAGTAAACACAAGTGGCAGTTCCGCCTCTAAGCATTTGGCTCACTCAGTGAAAGCAATCTCTACTAAATGGTAATGGGCCTCCGCAAAGTGGCATCATCAGTGTTCTTCATTTTAGATGAACTGCTACTGTGTCACGCCTTTAAATATACCCCATGCTTAAATACTAATAACAATCTGGCCATACAGGCGACGAGAGGCCCGGTTCGCTGGAATCAATTTTACTTTGCAACCCCCCCCTCCCCCGTTTGTGCGTAATTCAGTGCTTTAAAACCTTGTTGTTTGTGGAGGATTATTTTGATTAAATGCTTTTAGTCCCTGAGTGAATTCCCCTGTAGAGGCTCTGGTGGGAGGTGTTGGCATCCAGCAACATCCTGCCAGGTTTTCTATTCAGACCAAAAAAAGACACTGTTCCTCATATACGAACTTCTGAGCGATCTGCTCTTCCATTTCTCTGTCTCCACTCGCCACTTATTATTCCCCCTTCTGGTTCCCCGCTCCCGTCAGGAATGAGAAATGCTGATTAGGTTTAATGAAATTGATATCTATATCAATAGGTCAGACAAACACAAAAGGTGCATATCTGTTTCATTCATTCCAAGTCCCACGCTGCTTCACACCTTTAAAGAAATTCATCACGCCACCTCAAAGCCCTTTTTGGAATACCCCCCCCCCCGCCCGCCACATTCCTCCCTGCATTGGTTGTTACTGTATGTGATAGAAATTGAGACATCTATTAAGCTTGGGCCTATTGCTTGGCACAAAGGAGTCTGACATTCTTGAATAAAGAATCCCCTCGTGGTTCAAACCTTTAGATCTCATTACACCCGTACTCCATTTGCATTAAAGAAATTCTATCAGTGCTGAGCAATTATGTTCAGGTTGGTTTTTCACCATTGTGTAGCTCATATTCAATCCGCTGGTCTCGCCGGCTTGTTGTCTTACCCGCAGCGATGTTTACCTAACCTCGCTTGTATTCGCCTCTCGGCCTCTTGCAGCTGTAGCTCCTCGCGCTGCGTGTGTTCAACATAAGAGATGTGCCGCTGTCTTAGCCCGCAAATGCTATATGTCTTTAGGCAAGTACAGTGGCTTCATGAAGAGATGGAGGGTTGCTAAAGCACAGTGGCCCTGTGCTGTGTTTTCTTTTAGCGTGGCATGGTCTCTATTTGTGTGTGTGTGTGTGTGTGTGTGTGTGTGTGTGTGTGTGTGTGTGTGTGTGTGGGAATGTGTGCTTGTTCTACGGATATCAGCCAACGGAATTGGATTACTCCAGAGGAGAGAGAGCGTTAATTTTTCCATCATCTTATCACGGACAGAGGTCCCTTCATTGATTAGGTTAGGTTCACAGTGTTTTCCTTGTTTGTTTTTTACAACGCTGTCAAACTGAATTTCAGTGATGCCACGATGAGAGATTAAACAAAGACGAGAGAAGCGTATTTTTAATTACCGACAATGCAAAAGTATTGATTTGGACATTTTGAAAACCTTGTTGATTAATCATTAACAAAATGAATGCAAATTAAAATAGAGCTTTCTATCACGCCCACTCATTAATATTTATAATGCTTTATAACAATAATCATAACACATAACAAAGTATTTTATAATGACTTATAAGGTCAGGTATCATAATACTTCATAATTGCTGGTCACTCAATGACATTTTTCTTCTTTGTTTTTTGCAAGAATCAGGCATTATAATTCCCATAGTTGTAATACAATAAAAACAAATATTGTATTAATGGATTTAATCTCTCTTATAATGCATTATTATTTGATTTGAAGTTACTCTACCATTAAGTGGTCATTTGTTTGCTTTAAGTTAAGTAAAAATGTATTATATTATGTTTTTTGTGTTCTTGTGTAGATTTAACAATATTTTTCACTTTACTTTGTACAGTGCTATAAGCAAATTGTAAAACATACGTATGTTTATAATGCATTATGAACATGGGCATCATAGAAAGTGCTGCCAAAATAGAAAGTACTGCAAAGCCAGCTGAAGTACAGTCTACTTTACATTTTTTATTTTTTTTAATGTAATTGGTGTGTCAGTGCAGCAATTCCATGGAAACAGCAACATCTGTGCTGTTCCTGGATGTTACTGGATGACGATGCCGGTCTAATGTTGTAGGGTGGATCTACTGGGTGCAGCTAACCCAATCATTATCCACACACTGAGCGCCAAGAGAAGGCTTATAGTGCGATATTACAAATATAGAGAGAGGAAGGAAGTCGCACAGAGAGAAAGAGAGAAAACAAGAGAGCAGCTTTTCCTTTCCCAAATGGACCGATTTTATTGGGAACCCGACCAAGTATTCTCATGACCTAATTGCCACAGACTGCAAGAATACTGTGTTTTTGCTGTCGAGTGTCAGTGTTGAGCTCTACATTACCAACATGTGTTTCTAGAGCCCAACCTCCCAGTCAGATTGCACATATCAGGGACCAAATGTTTGACGTTGCTGGGCTCCACGGAATTCAATGAACATGTTTTTACAGCGTAAAAACCACACAGAGCTCTAGTCTCACTTAGGTCACGTGTTCAAGGATAACGAGGATCCATCCAAGTCCATTATGTTCATGAATGTGCTATCACTTTGTGAAGTGGAATATGAAACTGAATATATTGTGATTAATCATGAACCTCCCAGCAAGTGATGCTACTTGTCTGATTTTAAAACAGCTTTAGCAATCACAGAGGTGCAATGACAAGAAAAGAAAAGCTCTTCAAATGGCGAGGAATAAACTGGCTTCTCCAGATCAGGAAATACTAAATTATACTGGAACGCCATACATGTACTTATACGCAGCATTTCAGAGGGGCATGTTTTTATCTCATTGCTCCTCTATATTTATGTAATTAGTTACTTGTTTACGATTTGCTTTGTTGTCCCATCCCTTGCTTTTGGCTTAATTTAAAATCAAATACATAGTTTTTTCTTTAATGTAGTGGCTAGGGCTGGGCAGTATAACGATGTAATAACAATGAAGTGTTATGAGACTAAATATTGTCTTAGATTGTGGATATCGTAATATGGCAAACATGTTGTCCTTTCCTGGTTTAAAAGGCTGCAATAATGTAAAAAGATGTAATGTTCTGAACTTCCCAGACTGTTCTAGCTGTTCTGTTATTTTTGCCTTTACCCACTTAGTCATTACTGATGACTATATATGAAAACTCTAATTTGTGAATATATATGAGTGAAGGCACCACTCCCCCAAAATACTGTGATATTTAGATTATCTCCATATCACTCAGCCCTCGGCTAGACGGAGTCCTGAGCTCCACTAACGTCCTAGTATATGTGTTAGTGTGTCAGTGTTACTGCTGCCAGTAGCCCTTCTATATGTTGTCTGCTGGGACTTGTCTTCGGTCATTAGACAAGTTTAGCTTCATCTGGACCAGCTACAACATTAAAACTTTGCTTGCACATAAATGACAATGTAATACTCATAAAACAGGCCATAATTCTTTGGAATAACCGTTTGATACTACAGTGCATTTTGCTTCTACTTACATACTTTTGGTTTTGGCGTATTTCTACTTGCAATGGAACGATTTTGCAATGCTGTACTGATACTTTAAAATGATTTATAATGATAAATGGCACCTCTTTTTAAAGGAGGCTGGTCTGTCCTCGGGGCCTGAGCTGCGGCTGCTTTACAAATGGACAGAGGCCCTTTTGTCACGTTTGACCTGCAGGCTGGTTTCCCTCCATCTGATGACACAGATAGGCACTTGTGAACATGCTCGGCTCTCTGGCAGCCAACCTTTGGGTGAAACGTGCCCGACACATTTCCTCTGCTGTTATCGGTTACTTCACTTTGTGGTTGGCCTTGCATTTTGTCACGCTTTTTTTTTTTTTTTTTTATTCCAGTGAAGTCCTTGTTATCTATACCTCAGCAAGTGTGTCGTTTCAAAATAATCCAAACTATATTCTTTATATTGATCAAAAGATAATTCTCCTTTTTTCTCTTACATTGCTTTGAATTCTTCATCAAGTGCCCCCTTTTTTTTTAGCTCTTAATGGCTTACCGCTTTTAGACTGCTGTCGGGGAGTAAAGGGGTAGTTAGTCACCTTCTCCATGGATAATTGCTTCCATTCAGTTGTTGCTAAAGCAGCCCTGTGATCATATAGAAGGAACGAAATTCACACTTATGGCTATATTGTTTGGCACTAATGAGGGTCTTTCTTGAGTAAGAGGGTGTTTCAAAGTGCAATAAAGAGGTGGAGAGAGCTGCATTCATTTCACAAGTGCACCTTCTGTGTTGCTGTCGACACAGTATGCCTTTTTACCTCTGGCCCGGCTGAAACTGGGCATGTTGACAGCCCAGATGTGTGTGGACCGACGTGCGTTGAAGTTATAGCTCGTGATAATGTTTGACAATTATTGCCGAACGTTTGAATACATGTCTGTAGTTAGAGCATAAATCGAATCAATGACAACATGGTCAAAATAAGAGTCCAGGTCACAGCAGTCCCGCGTAACACGAACGTTGTGCCCTCCTGTTTGTGTGTGTGTGTGTGTGTTTGTACGGAGACGGGGTGTCTCCTAAAGTAGGACAGTAGAAATTGATGGCCAACTCTGAAAGCTGACCTACATAGAGGCACAGACAAACTAGTTCCCTCGGCATGCATGCTGAGCCCGGTTGCTCTGCAGAAAATGCAGAGGAATGAGGCATATGGTATGTTAAACATTTAATAAAAAGCATACACTACATCCATGCATATCATTTTGCAAGTCTCAAATCCTGGTTTTAAAGTAGGTGGGTAGATGCAAAGAGTAGTATGCTGTATGTAGGGATATAGTAATGTATAGCCCCGGGCTAAAAGACTTTACTCTCTGAGGGCAAGTCAAGTAAACGCCCACCTGGGAATTTTTCAAATCCGAACTATTCATGCTAGGAATGATTATAAATTAGTGACAGTTGCATCACTTTTTTTCAGTGAAAAAGGTTGAAAGGATTCTTGCAGGTATCTGAGCTCTTGTTGTATAGCCCAAGCTACTGTAACGTATTTTAGTGATTTTGACATGTCGAGGTTGAAAGGAGTAAAACAATTTGCCGTCTTGGCTTTGGACCAGGGAGCGTCCGTGTTGTTGTACAATTCTAAGTATACGTATTGAATGTCACACAACGTAGTTGGGGTTGGTGCCTTTATTCGCAGTGCAGAAGCTCAGAAAATCGCTCCAAAAAAAATGGACTTTGCTTTTTAGTTGCATATTATTTGCGTTCTATGTGAAAGGACTCATGGCAAAAAAACAACAGTTTGAAAAAAAATATATTTAAATTGCACATAAAAAATACAAGTAAAGGCTTTAAGAATTTACGTAGTCGAATCTCATTTGTCACGTCTTGCCTCTTGTCAACTGATCGTGGAATCAGGTTTGTTTTGGGTTTGTTTGCTTCTGGATTGACATGGTTTATTGTGTGTAGGTGAGGCGCTGTCCGGTGTACTGAAACTGAGCTGGGGAGATTGATAAACAGACAGAAGGGAAGAGAGAGAAAATATATTCACCGCTCTGATAGACCTACAGTCTTATGTGAGTGCTCTGATTTATAAATGTGTTCCTTGATTTTGAAATAGAGGCCTACTGTTGTTATTTAGCCTATCTGAGGCTATCACCAATACGCTGCTCTGAAGGTCCCGCAAATTTGGATAGTGCGACTTATCTACACGGTCATTAAGGAGATTGATTGAAAGTACAGGACATTGGCTATATATCATGCATTATTGGGGGAAGCCAAGCAATTCTATGTAAAATCAAACATTTAGAACCCTGTATAGCCAGAATGGAATGGTCATTTGTTTAATTACAGATTTTTCACATGCCACCACATGGTCGATTGTTCAAATAGTGCCGCCCCTAATAATTCCATCAACTATTTTTTCTGTTCCATTGCCTGTTTTTCAGTGTTGGACGTCCTATGTTCTATCTGAAGTGTGCAGAAATCAAGATGAATTCAGATATTTCATTGATTGACCAGAATGTCTGAAAAGATGGCCAATGTTCTGAACTGATAAGTGCGAACCCAACTGGGGGTTATGGTGCATAAAATGATGAAGGCCAAGAGTGAAGGAAACAACACGCTGACATCTGTCTAATTGTTCTCTGGCCTGACACTTTATTTCATTCTGTAATTAAAAGCTCCTCCGTGACATCTCTGATCATCTGTAATTAGATGTCCTCTAAACTGTTGTCCAAGCTAATACGTTCCAGCTTTTAAAAAGCCTCCGAGCTGCTGAACCAACTAAAAACACAATATTTGGTAATTGTGGCCGGATTCTTAGCCAGCTCTTCTACCACCTGATGCTTGTGCGGACAACCGCCTACACATAATCATCACCTTTTATGTTGCCGTCAAATTGTGGGTTGACATACCGCACAGTGGGCAGACCAAGTCCACAGACAGATCAGCGTTGGTGAAGTCCCGGGGGGGCTGTTGCATTCGTCCACCTACACAAAGTGTTTTATTGTCCTAAATAAACTACATTCTGCAGCACATACTAAACCTATCCATTTCCCATTAGAAAGTGCTCTTTTTTTTTTTTACAACAACATCTGTGGAGCACTCTGGCTGTAACGCTGCATTACAGTGTTGAGACACAGCTAGCGGACGCTGATGGCTCATTTGATTAATATTAAGGCTAACGGGGCTTCAGCAGATGAGTCAGACACTTAACACGGAGTAAATAAAATGCTCAAGGCAGCGTTCATTAACATTATTCAATATGGCCTTAATCCATGCTTTGTATTATTACTTACCTGGATACATAACACATGCAAAGGCTTTTTGTAGTTTTCCGGTCTCTTTTAACAAACACGTCTTTTCAGTGAGTGTGTTTAAACTTTGTGGATTGATCATGCTACAAAACCTGGTAGTCGAGTCTTTTAATGGTCCTGATTTAGCCGTCTGTGCATTAGCTGTAAAACGTCAGGGGCCACTGCGAATAGATACATGTGAGGGCTGTTGTTTCGATGTCTTGTACTCTTTTGATTTAGGCTCTGATCTGATGAAGAAACAAACAAGCGGTCATTGACGAGATAGTTAGTTTCCTATCTGTCCACGGTTTACCTGCTCTAGCCGAGCATATCCCCAAACACGATGCCTTACAAGGAGGACAAATGCATCAACAGGGGAAAAGAAACGGAACATATTTATGTTGTGATCGTAGAGCTAAACCAACAACACGACAGGTCTTATCTTTACGAGCATTGTCTTGGCTCATGGCTCACTGTACTGTACACTTCAGTGATAAATTTTGCATCGTCCATCTTCACTTTCCCCCACGCACTCGCGTCAAAGCAGTCACATTTATTTGTTCATCGCTCCGTCTTTCTGTCCCCTCTCTGTGTGTTTGTCTCTATGTTAACCAATACAATACAAAACATGCATATTTTTTTTTCTATTCAATGTCAAATATAAACACCTATTTTATTATATTTCCAATAAGGAGGACAACATCACTTATGTCTGGCCTACAGACCTCAGCTGACAGCTCTGTTATTTTTCTTAAGACTCCTTCTTTCCTTGTCTTCAGTCTGTCTTATTTATTTGTATTTTCTGATAACATTTATTACATCCTCCTCCTTAAGTGTGTTGATTATCAGAAGGGCTGGGTGATAATTCAATATGATTATTCATTGTCTTTCATTGACAAACACATACTCACTCAGATTTCTCAGAAAATCTGATTATTTTGCACTTAGGTTCCTAATTACATGAGGAAATACTTAGAACTTTTCATTTATCAAGTATCTGATTCACACAGGTGTATGCAAGACCTTGTGGTTATTTCCTATAGACTATTTATTTATTGAAATACCAGGAAGCGTGCTGTATTATGATATATATCGTCAGTGAGATATGAAATGAATTACCTATATCATAGACGAATTTGGCCTTGTCGCCATGCCTCGATTATTACACTATTTTTCACAAACTGAATTTGAATGAAATTTCAAAGACTTTCTAACTCTCCACTTCCCGAATACTTATCAGCATTAGTATATCAATACTGATACTTCAGTGAAGTTTGTTTGACAAATACATTTCTAACGCGCCATATATTCGTCTGTGTTTTCAAGCACACTTCATTTCAGGAGGCGAGCATTTATTTATTTATTTTACAAATTTGCTCTTCCTCTATTCTCTTTCCTCTACTATAAGCGCCCTGTGCTGTTAGAGAGTTCATGCCGTTAACTGTATTAAACAGGGGATTAACGCCCGGGGCTCTGGGTCTCTAATAGCAGACGGAAATACTGATCAAAGGCCTCTAACTGTGCCGTGGGTGTTCGGACTGTCTCTGTCTGCTTCTCTGCATTACAAGGAGATGGGGCTCGGAGGCTGGGGCACACAGGCAGTCAGGCGGTGCAGGAGCTCTCTGTAGACTCACTCCTGATTGGACGGATGAAGGTTGGACCATGCATAATTAAGGCAGGATAACCAGTTCAGAAGGGGGGAGTATAGGAGGAGCAGTTGTTGCTGCAGGTGACCTGCACCGATGACCTAGCAGCCAACCGTACATGTACAGGACACGTGTGTTTGTGCATGTGCAATACCCATCGGGTGCACGGGGGGGGGTTCATTCCTTTCCTGCTGCGTCCCAGAGGACACGTCTGACACTTCCTCCAGGTTGCCCCACTTCCTTACTGTGTTGACCGGGCCAGTGTTCAGTAGCAGGCTGCTCTCATTGGATGCAGTTTTAATCGGGAGCTACATAAAGGCCTATTGTCAGAGCATTAGATATACATGGTGATGGGTTTTGGATATTTAAGAGGCTGCATCAACTCAAATAATGCAATACAGTAGCCAGTGTTGTGGCGGTTTCACACTTGAGAGGGTCGCCTCGTCATACATACATACGTGTGTGTGTGTGTGTGTGTGTGTGTGTGTGTGTGTGTGTGCGCGTGCAGGTTTACATGTGTAATATGTCACATGTACCAGGACAGTGAGGTCCAATCAGTGTCAGCCTCTACACCTTTTTATATTCAGTTCATGCTTAACATCAACCTTGAAGAGGTGCAGGTAATAAGCTCCAGATCTGTACTGATGATACATGTGTGCTTTACATTCGCTCTCATGTACTTATTGTGGTATATTTAGCTGCAGTCATTAGGGAGTCGGGGGATGCCTGCTTCCTGCAGCAGTTGTAAATTTACTGCCTCTTAACTCTGCCTCGTGTGCATACTCACACAGGCAATAACTGACACTACTACTGATAATAATACTCATCCCACAACCACGTCGACAAGCTCATATTTTTTTAAAGGCTAAATGAGGATGATATTATTTTTATTTACTGTCATATTTTTTAAAATATCTGTGCCGTGCAGATGGAAGTCACGTCAGGCATCGAAAGTAAAAACGTAAGAGGAGCATTTAAACCCACTTTACATCGGGGGGTTGAACACATTAGAGGATCCTGTTAAGTTTCAAACTTAATTTAAAGCTGCAACGCCACTTTTCAAGTCAAAGTCAACTTTGCTGCATCAATTTGCAAGCGCCTCCATTATCTGCTTCTGGCAGAATCAGCTTTTTCCCAGGTTGGGAGGGGTGCGGGGTGGGAGTGAAGGGAGGAAGGGGGTGTGGGGGTGTGTGGGGGGGGGGGTGAATGCATTTGAGCAACAGAAGCGGAGAAACCTGGAATGAGTGTGAAATAAAGAGCGAGTATGATGAAGGTGGTAAAGGGCCGTGAAAGTAGGCTCCCTGCCGATTGTGCGGAGCGATGAGATGAGGGCCGAGCCCAGCTCTGGCTAATAAGTGTGAGCAAGTGTAGCCAAGAGGCCTCAGCCAGTAGCCACACAACACCTATTATCCGCCTGCCTACCCCAAAATAAAATCCATGCGTTTCCATTTACAGGGTATTGTTCAAGCTGCGTGTGTGTGGGAAGGTTCTTCATTGACGCCTCTCTCCTCCTGTCTGTCGCCACTGACAGTCTTTAATAGTCTCGCTGAGGTCAGCCTCCTGCCACGTGCGGATGGTTTGAAGAGAGGGGCCGAGACGCGTGAGGACAATCTCTCTCTCTCTGCCGACACCCCCCGCAGGAGGAGAACTGGGAGTGAGGAATGTTTCTGTTGCCGCTGTTCCCATGGCCTGTGATTGTCTGTGAGGTCTGTAAAATAGTAGATAGTAGATAGTAGAGCAAAGGACTGCGCTGTAATGGACGGGGGCCAGAAGTTCAGACGGTCCACGGGGGGGGGGGGGGGGGGGGCACTGACCAAGAAGCCGTGTGCTGAGCCAATGAGAGAGAAAAAATAGGGATGTTTTGTTTCTTTTCCGTGTTGGTCTACAGGACACGTCGCAAAAGTAGTCCCCCACTACAGCGAAAATGTCTTTTTGTTCATTTAAACAGATCCAGTCATGGGTGCAGGGGCCCTGCTGGTGGCAGCCGTGGTGGTGTGGCTCGGCCCTGACCCCGGTGGATATAATGGTGCAGTGGAAAATGTTCTGTCAGTTGATGGAGGAGCTGCCTGTGGCGGCAGGAAGGAGTGTGGCGACAGGGGCCATGTGTGTTAACCCCTCTCCTTGTCACTTTTTCTGTCTTTCAACCCCCCCCCCCCTCCAACCCTCCTCTCGTTTCACCTCACCTTTTTCTCCTCCCCCCCGTAGACTCCACTCCCTCTACCTACACTCCTCCGTGACAAATTACTCCTAGCGGTTGATTTGTTGGTTGTCAAAAGTGCTCCTCGTGCTGGCATGAAGGTGGGGTGAGCGCGAGAAGAGGATGCAGCCCCCCCCCCCCCCTCCAGCTGCAGCTCAGTGTTGAGACGTCTCAGTGGAAATTGATATTCTGTCTCATAAGATCTCATTAGATTCGATGTTGTCCATGTTTAATCAGCTCACACATTAGGTTTTCCAGCCCTTCTTTTGACAGGGCTGCTTTGATATGTTCTAGCTTGCGTCAGTAGCGGCCTTCAGGAGGATCTTTTGTTATTTGTGGAGGAGGAGCTGGAGGAAGAGCAGAAAAGAAAAATGCCAGTGAGAGATAAAGACTTTATGACAAAACTCTGGATGCCGGTGGTTTGTGATGGGCCGGCTAGTAGGTAGCAGCTCCTGACAAAGACGGTCGTGTTTTTCTGGATGATCTGATGAGTTTATGGGATAAGCTACTAAAGACCCTAATGTATCGTAGTACACACACTTCATTTTGCCGCTTCCTGCATCAAGATACTTACCAAACAACATGCATACAGTAGGGGTGGGTAATATGGGTGAAATTTAATTAGTCAATGTGATACGTGTGATTTAATATTGTGATATCGGTATGATATCATAATTTTGGTAAAGCATTTATGTATCCAAATGGGAATTGGCTTCTCCAGCGAATAAAATACTTTAGAAATAAGGTATTTACTCACATCGATTCAGAAATCCTAGGAATCCAATACTGCCACAAAGCAATCCAACATAGCCAGCAATGGTATAATACAGCCAGAGATATTACAGGAAAACTACCTGAGTGTCAGCTAGAGCTGCAATGATGAGGAGATTACTCATTTAGATAATCAACAGAAAATTTAAATGAAACAGTTTTGAAAGATGAGTGATCGTTTAATTGGATTTCTTTGGTTTTCAGCTTGAATCATATTTTCACTCTTTCTCTGTTTTCACATCAATGAACTTCATTGGGTTTTGATTTGTCGGTTGGACAATTGAGGCATTTGAAGACCTCGACTTTGACTTTGGGGAACTGTGACGGCAATGTTTCACTACATCTTGACATTGTAAACATGATCAAAATGACGTTATAAAAACAATTGATGGAGTAAATGAGGATATAATTGTCAGATCGATGGATGATGTTGGCTGTAGACGGTACAATCAGAATCTGTGACAGCTGACCAATGTGTGTGTGCGTGCCCTACTGGTACATGGAGTGGATGGTGTGTGAATGTCTGCACATGTGCAGGAGGCTTGGCTCTGAAAGGCTCTCCCCGAGTCTTTAACCTTGAAATAGAATGAACACATGGATCTGTCTCGACTCGTAACAACGGGCGAATATTAACCGCCGTCGGCTCGGTCAACAGGTGATTTCTGAAATGTTGTCTTTAGTGTGTCAGTAGTGCCTTCTTACATTCAGTAGGTGACTATTTGATACTGTGTGATCTGACGACGTGACGATGAATTGACGGTGCTGTCTGTGGAGTGCGCGTCAGTCGGATTGGATGCTTGTCTGCGGTGACGGCGGTTTAAGCCCCATCCGGGCTGATTTTATTTCATCGTGGGGTGTTTGCCATTTTCAAAAGAAACTCATCTCCTTTCAGTGCCACTTGCTGCTTTATTCACTAACTGTTTCTCTTTTTTTTGTGTTGTTTCCTTCTTTTGCAAAAGTAATAGAATATCAGTTTCCCTTTTCAACCCCGGCTATACAGAAGCTAGATTGCTTTGTGCGTCACCATCACAACACAGAGGAGAGCATTGCAATCCACTTGTGTTCAAAAGTCTGAAACCATCGTGCCTCTCTGTCTTTGTGCTAAAAGAGGGGTTAAGCTTTTATCCTATAAATATGGCTTGAAAATCCCACTGTCAACGGCACATTCTTTCTAAGGCCCACATTAACATAAAAACGAGGGCTTGTTATACAGTGAGATTTCAATAAAAAGGACACAAAATGCATTTAATGAAATTCAGATGCTGGGCCCTAGCTCCCTGAATCTCATTAAATGAGCTTTGTGCTGTTTTTCCATCTTCTCTTTGTACAAGAGGTCCTCGAGTGCCCTTAATAATGTGGCAGATTTCATCATATTCCTGATTTAAAGAGGACAATGTCTGTCGTGTTCACTTGTTCTCCTCCATGCCCAAGCCAATCTCCACAGATGTCCCCGCATAGTTTCTGGATCTGGCTCGTGATAATATTTCTTCTTCGGTGCATTTTTCCTTTTAGTTGCAGAAGTTTTTGTTAAGGCTCTCCACTAACCCCATTCTCTCTCCTCCCCCCCTTCTCTGTTTCTCTCTCCGCATAGGATTTGGCTTCATAACTTTTGAGAGTGAAGACATCGTAGAGAAAGTCTGTGAAATTCATTTTCATGAAATCAATAACAAAATGGTAAGTCAACTCATTTTTTTTTTTTTTTCAATTCCAGGTGGGTGTTGAAGGATTAATATTTGATTTCTTCTTTTCCCTGGTATTAATAGCGGAGGTGGTGTGTGTGTGTGTCTGTTCTTGTTTATATGCACAGGCTAACACACACTCATATATACACACACACATACACACACACACACACACACACACACACACTCTGTGGGTCTCAGGGATGGGAAAGCAATGGTGTGTACTGCCCACAAACCGTGAAATTGTGTGGCTGAGTTCTGCCTGTCAGGCTGAGGGACGGGAGAGTGGAGCCTGTCCCTCTCTTTCTGAATCCCCTACCACACACGCACGCACGCACGCACGCACACACACACACACACACACACACACACACACACACGGGTGGAGATGTCCAGGGATGCAACAGGGAAGCTACTGGCAGAGGCAGAGTTCATTAGTCAGGGATTAACACCTCCCACGGAGTCCCAGTGATGCTTGTTTTATTTACACCAGTAATAATGGCGTCTCTGAGCACTCTACAGAGTTCAGCGGCAGCCTTCTAAGCCATCGTCTCTTATGATAATTGACAGGAACCGAATTCAGCGTAGCGAGTGTGACATTAGGTCCCCCTTCACCCAGTTCCACCCTGCAGGCCTCTCGAGAGAACCTGCATCATTTGAGCGGTTCTGTGGATAGTGATTGACTGGAGGGAATACTTGTCTTACTGCCGTTTCAGTCGGGGCCTCTCTCTCTCTCTCTCTCTCTCTCTCTCTCTCTCTCTCTCTCTCTCTCTCTCTCTCTCTCTCTCTCCCCCCCCCCCCCCCCCCCCCCCCCCCCCCCCCCCCCAGCCCTTTTCCTAAAAACTGACTGACTGGCTATTGGACTGACAGGACCAACGTAGTAGAACCATGTTCACCAGGGACCGGCCCAGGTGACATATGACCCCGGTATACATCCCTCCGTGTCCCTGTGCTGAATCACAGGCGGTGCTCGGGACTGCAACCGCAACGAGCCCAGAGTGTGACAGAAATAACCGTAGGCGTGCGGAGGACATTCTGTCACAATCAGACGTCTGAGATCCTCTGACATGTAGGCATGGCACTCTGTGAACACACAGATATCAGGCTTCAACGCCAAGCATGAATGCACACGCCAGAGCCTCTATTTATGCACACAAAGCAAAACAGATGCTGCCAAATCTTTATTTAAAAAAAACCAAACTATTTACAACCTATTTCTGGACAATTAATGTTACAAGAATAACTGTAATAAAGACGTTCGCTACCAACAAATCTGATATCTAACCACTGGAGTAAATCTTTGCGTCAAAGTTGAACTTTAACCGTGCAGAAAAATGAGCCTCATTTAAGTCCAACCCACAGCCTATTTGTAAGAAGTTCTAATTAGATAGATCTAATTAGATTGGATTGTAAACACTGGGCTTAATTAGGAATGCAAATTTTCTTAACAAATAGTTGGCCGAGTTAATGTTCAATGATGTAATAATCATTATTAATTCACAAAATTATTCTTTTTTTTTTTTTTTTTTTGTTTGGCTAAAAAAAGTTAGTTTGGCTACTTTCACAGCACAGCATTCATTAAATAAGGTGTTAAAATAATGTACGAAAGGAAAGACATAACGCAGCTGCACAACATTTTTTGGTCAGTAATCAATAAATGGCTTCCACGATGTCTCGAATCTGCTCAGGTGGAACCTTCGTATGTCACAAATAATGTTGCTGCGGCACAAACTTTAATAGCTCAGGGAATCTTTGGCATTTCCATTCCACCACAAACCCGCCACTTACACTGGAGATGGCATTATCGGATCATGTATAGTAAAGTGTTGGTAAACTGCATGTGGGAAAATATCAAGCATGTATGCTTTTCCTGGGAATGCATGCTTCCAAACCTGCAAATTTCCCAAATAACACCACTTGCCTTCCGTTCATTCTCTTTCTTTGAACAGGGTGCATCGTGCAGCTGCAATTATCACTATAAAAGGGATATTTTGTAGACAGACATTCATAGAAAAAGTGAAGGTTATTTATGTTTTTTCATCCTCTGCTCTTGTACATGCCAGCAATATCAAAGCTGTCTCTGATGCATCATCTAACGGTCCGTGTATATGCGTCTGACTCTCCGATGTGTCACAGTCATGACGGTTACTAATATTGTTATCAATATTTAGTCAACCCTTGCTACTGAAGTGACCCCTTTTTTTGGCTGGAAGCTTCAAATCTCTTGCACTTGCAGCTGCGACGTGATACGCTGTTGTGCCTTGTAACACGTACTTCACGCGGTGCCAGAACACAGAAAACATCGACTGCAAGAGGAGTATTCATACTGTAGCACGCGTGCAGTTACTCAGAAAAGAATATGACACAAGAATATGATATCCAGGAGTCCCTTAACACAAAAGATGAGGAGTATTGAGAAGGGTACAGTGTAAGGACAGAGCGAGGGACAGTTTTACATGGCTTTTGTCACCTTTGTAAGAAGACCCTCTTGGCAACACCTACTGTACATTCGGTTCCCTATAGGATGCAGGAAATATGCATCTCCCTCCTTTGCTGACATCTTGGGATGTCAGCAAAGAGGGAGAGAGCGGAGAGTGTGTTAAAAGCATTTTTCAAAGACACATCAGGTTTTTACCTCCGTTGCAGAGAGGAGAGTACTGGTTATCCGGTGTCTGGAGCACCGGCACACAAAATAAAAAATGTCTCCTGTCTTCAGCCTTATGAAGTACCATACAGAAATAGACCTCATCCATCCTCCCCACGACTGTTATCTAAGATGGCTCTTGAATAATTGATGCGGACAGAAATTCCACCCCACTTGGGAGGGCGGCGGATGTACAGGGCACCCCACCTTCTCCTCGCCCCGTCTCTCAAGGGCTCCGGCAGTGTAGTGGGTCAGTGCCCGCTCAGATGTGAGGGGGGACTGGACCTTTTTAGTGACTTGGTCAATCACCCTGTGTTCCATGTGCCACCGAGGCCTCACTCTCAGGAGCACTTCCTCTCTGTCGCTGTGAGTTCGGCCTCATGTATAATTAAAAAACGGGGTGCTGCTTAGCAAGAAGCTCTCAACCTGCCCCGCCAGCTGCGCGGGCTTCTGCATTGCTCTCCCCTCTGCAGACCCGTCAAGTCAATTTGTATTTATGTCCCCCAATGTCAGAAATCACAAAATTTGCCCCAAGGGGCTTTAAGACCGCCACGCTTTAGCAAATGCTGGATGTGATAAAAGTATGGATTATGCTGCCCTTCACATGAATGTTCCATTCTTTAGCCGCAGCAGTACCTACTGTACCCTTGTATTAAAACCAGTAAATATTCTGGAGTAAAAAAATCAATAAGCATAAGATGGCTAACAGTTTATCACACCCTCTGGTTGCCACACATATGAATGTCTTTATCATACTGTAGTAGGACAGCGCCTTAATACAGCGAAGGGAAGGTTGTGAATTCCATTTCCAAAGACAGGAGTCCTTCTATCACTCCCCGCCCTGCCGTTATGCATGCGCAGCTAATTCATAATAATACCTCTCAAGTATTGGCTCTGATGAGCGAGCAGTGTGCCATTAAAATGGACTCACATTGGTTTTAGTCAAGTGCTTCAAGGTAATGTTCTTTAATGTGTCATTTTTAATATTCAACAGTGGCGAATGATCACAACAGGAGGGAGGAATTTTCTGTTAGTCGTCAATTTCTCACTGTCTTCCTGACATGACCAACCAATTACTGCGCTGAGGAGCAGAATAAGCTCTGACTTTGCCAGTCGCTGAGGAAAGTACTAGTCCAGGTAGGGGTTCATACGTCAGCCTTTATTATATGGATACAGATGTACTCGGCTTATTGTATTGATGTAAGCAGAATCGTGAAAGAAAGATAGCATCACGTAACCCATATGTTATTACGGACGCAGCATTTTTCTTACGACAGCACCATAGACTGCATTTTTCTCCCATTGGGGGAGCAGGATGAGAGCATTGTTTTCTTTTGAACTTTTCTTAAATTTACTCCCTAATACAGACAAACCTCTGTATGTAAAATACACTATTGAGGATTTTTAGGACTCTGCTTGTATGGAGGTTTCTTTTAAGATGATACCGATACGTGCAGGCTAACGTAGAAATCTTCTTTAATACAAGGAAATTAAATTCCTTTCATAAGTCAAACATAATCCTGTAAAAGACCCAATTTGATGTTTGTGAGAGACACTTTTCTAGAAGCATTGCACTTACTTTCTAGCATAATTTAATCATGTTGTGGCTGTTATGCAGCTGTGACAAAGGTTGATGATATGTGATCAGCTAACCAAACCTAATTGCTTGTGTTTAGACCAAACTTCTGAGTTTGTGAGGGCCGGCTGTACCGGTTCTTCGATGAACATTAAAGTTTACTGCTAGAGGCCGTGAAGTGTGTGTCTGTGTGGCGTCCGCTCGGGTCTTACGTTGTGTAAATCACCCCTGGACACACTTGGTTGTAGCAATAGCGTAAACTAGCTATCGCTATTGCAAAGGAGATTTCTGCGGAGAGAAACTGAAGTCTCTGGGCGTTGAAAATGTCTTTGAAAATATATATTTTTTAAAGTTAAATCTTAAACAGTGTTTGAACATCAAGTGCTTAATAAGGAAGAAGGACCACCCTTCGGAGGGGTTTCAGTCCCTCATGGAGTGCTGCCGTACAGGTTCTGGACTGTAAGTAATTGGATGTTTACCCTTCATTGAAGAAGGAACGCTTTGAGGGATGAAGGAGGTGGAAAATCCACTACTCACTCTGCACTCCAGGACATCCCATAAAAGATACACGATGTTCAGATCTGCTGATGAGGAGGTGATGGAAGCCATTTGGCGTTGACCTGATGGTCATGGCATCACTTTTGAATGCGTCTCTCAGTGTGTTTGGGGACAATCTCATCTCGTTACATAGAAACATGTCAATGGAACAGTTTTGGCACCACAGGGAGCGCTTGGTCCTTAAAATGACCTTGTATTCCTTAGCGTTTACATAACCACGCAGAGATATCATCAGGCAAAATGACTGCTGTGAGATAGCTGGCCACTGAAGGCATCATTTTGCTTTATCCAAAACTTCTCACCATTATTATACATCCCCATTCTTTTATGAACCATGAATGCAAGCGTTTCAAAATGGAAGGTCTGCAGCAAATGCCCTCTTTATAAAATCCATGACATTACAGCTTTTGTTTTGACTGCTTCACAGAGGCATTAAAGTGACTCCCCACCCAAAATCTATCTTTTTTTAAAATCTGATATGGACCCCTTGGAGGCTCGAAATATTTGTTGTTGGAGAACAAAGGTTCTGGAGCGATATTCACAAAACATGCTAAGGCTAAAAGTAGCTGCCAGTTGTTAGGAGAGCTTTAGAACTGTCAACCTTTTGATCTGAGAATAATTCACAAAGTATTTTAGCTAAGTAGATCCCAAGTCTCAGAGACCGTAGAAGTAATCCAGAGGACTTCTAAGTCATTAAGATCTGCTCACAATCAGTTAAATGTGGTATGTAATACCTTTTAAAAGCATATTTTAATGGTGCAGAGTGATTGGCTCACCAACAAACAGATCCAAAAACACAAGAGATGGATTGCACAACATTGCTTTTAGATTGCTGGTGAAAATGAAATATCTCAGTCATTTGTCAGAATTATTAACCAAACCAAAACATTTTTAAACGGTATGTAAAGCGTACTACAACTCAAATTGAATCAAACAAATAAAGCTGGTTTTGGAGCCAGATGTAGAAAAGAATACCATATAATTATTTTAATTTGTTTTGTGCATGAAACCTATGACATATTGTCACATATCTAAAATGTTTAACATACCAACCAATTATCGTAGACATAATGAGTACGTTCGTACAGGAAACATGATGTCATCCATAGCTAACGGGGTCAACCCCATCCCTATAATAATAATAATAATAATAATAATAATAATAATAATACATTTAATTTGTATAGCGCTTTAAAAGGTACTCAAAGGCACTTTACATGGTAACGTAAAGTGGTAAGTTCCTTAGTAAAATAATTGCTCTTAATAGTTAAAAGGACCTTTTGGCACCATTCATGACTCTTGCAGCAAAATCACATTTTCATCAATGGTTTCAGTAGTTCAAGTCCAAACAATCATATCTTTAAAAACAAATATCTTTAAGCATAACCCTGTCAAACATGCATGCAAGCACATGTAATCGCCATATATTCCTTCTCATAAGTACATATATTTTTAAACAACATAGTTTTAACTCGGTTATCAGTCATTCTGTCCTTTGAAATCAACCCCTTGTGAGAAGCCTTTTCTTTAAGTGAGTAATCCCACACCACCGCGCCTGATATTGTGCATTCAGAGCCGTGACATTTCCTAACTATGCAGTCTATGTGTTTTGACTGTTCATCTGAGAGTGGGCGCTGGAGTAAATGAATCACACGGTTTGCTTTCTTCAGTCTGTCAGTCTACTGATGGAATCCATTCAGTAGTGAAGCTAATAGTAGCCTCCCCCTCTACGCACTCACACACTCACACACACACACACACACACACACACACACCCACAACACTCGTCCCTGAAGGACAGCCATCGCCAGTCCATCCCGCCCACACCTTCCTGTTCCACCGACAAGGTTAATATAGGAGATGTATTGGAAAGGTGAAGTGTCTCTCTGCTCTGTATCGTGGGGTTTGTACATTAAAACAAACGCAGTTGTTTGTTCTATTCTTCATCAATGGGCTGTATGACATACTACACTCATTAAGTAGGCTCGTGTCTTTGTGTGCATACAGTACGTGCACCTCATAATTTCAATATCAAGCTTGGTTATTGGCAGATAGAGTTATTTTTGAAAGAATAACAACCTCAGAAAGTCCCGATTTCATAACCAGAACAAGACAGCAGCAGAACAAAATGAAATATTCTGCAGTGACACTGAAATATTTGAGTTTCCACGACGGAGCTGGAATTAAATTTATCACCGATTTATCATATTGCTTTTTTGTCTCACTCTGAATTTAAACGTTTGCCCAAGGACATGAGGCTGCAAATTAGCTCCAGCACGATCTTTTGTATGTGTTTCCCCATTCAACGTTGTTTACGCGACACCGTGCAATGCACAAACAAATGAATAACATTGATACGTCTTGAAGCCTTACGACTAAACTCTTAAGTGGGCATCATTCTAGTTGGAAGACTTAAACAAAAATTCAACGTGGTGAGTATGAGCATCGGTTGTCATCCACAGCATGTCAACATCTGTCTCCGCATTGCACGCATCGTTTTGGGGTCATTTCCTGTCGTTGGTTTGGATTACAGGAAACTGGGCTGCAGGTTGCTTGGACGAGATCCAAGGCCCCCCTTTTTTTTCGCTCAAACTAACACAGTAAAGAGTTCCCAGTTGTGGTAATCACCAACAGTATTTGGTGAGTGTATACACTCTACTGTTTGGCTTTCCTCCCTCCTCTGACTTCATCTTGGCTTACGGGGCGACACAAATCTCAAAGATAAGCTATCAACTGCAGTATGTCAGTGCAGCGGAGTCGGAGAAAAGATCTCGATTTATGTCGAGAGCTCGCAGGTTGAGGTAACCATACCTTGTCAACCTTGTGTGGCAGGAATTCACTCTTAACAGTCAGCTGTCTTGCATTCTGTGTGTGTGTGTATGAATCTCTCAGATGCACAAAATGATGCAACTTCTAAGCCAGTGAAGGCGAGGCAGGTTAAAGGAGTTCCCCTTTTCTCTACAAGGCACAATGGAGCTCAAACGCCTCCATTCACCGACTTTTCACAACACAATACTGTGCTGCCATCATAACATCCGGAGTCCTTGACAAGTTACACAAGCCACAGTTCACTTGCAGTTAGAAGGATAGCTTGCAAATTTAATGTCCCCCCTCTGTTCATGTGGCGAAAGGTTCGGTCTCTGAAACTTTCCGCATGGTAAAATTTGAATCCCTGCCTTCGCGACTGCTGAGTCTTCGCTGTGCGTCATAGTCGATTGTCGTCCTCTCTGTTCTCCTCTCTTTGACTTGGTTCACTCTTGAAAGCTTCTGCCTCCCTCCTGTGAAGCAGGTGAACACCCACATACTCGCACTACCACAGATCCTGGCTCCTGGCTGTTTTTTTGTTGTTTTTTAAAAAAATCCATGACAAGGAGCCCTCCCCCTGAATATCAAAGATCCACATCTGAGAGCATGTAGACATGACTCACGCCCAGGTCCGTTTCACTCCCAGCAGGCTACCTGGAGCGTCCAACTAGCTGGATGTGGCTGGGGCTGCTGGGGGACGCCGGAGCAGACACGGTCTCTGAACTAGACCGTATTTGTCGCCCGTCTCAGCGGCATACTGAGATTTTCTAACGGGCCCCGTTTGTCCCACCCAGTTGCTAACATCCATGCCGGGGGGTCATTCTATGACAATAAAGAGCGCCTGTGCTCTCTTCAGCACAATGTGAAACCATTCCAGGCGAGCACGGAGAGCAGAGGAGCTGTGACAGCTACAAAGTGGCTGAGGGAACTGTGTACTTTAGTTGGTCTGCTTCAAATGAAAGGGCTGCTAACGGCAACAAATCACAGCTCTGCAACGCAGCAACTTTCCCTCTGTGATGGAAACCTTTTGCATTAGTGTTCCCTCTTCACATCTCTAGCTCTGTGTCTCCGGCACAGTTTGTTATTACAAACCATTTAGCACAGAAACTTTGTGCGGACGGACGTGAAGTTTCATTTCAGCTTGGCAACTTGCCACAGCACGTCGTGTGCATGTGGGAATGAGTTTGTGCGCGGATAGTCATGCGCGCCTGCTGGCCTGTCAAGAGTTGCGAGCCTATTTGTATGGATGCAGGGGCTGCACCTTGGTCGGGGTGCACACGGCGCTGGTTGCCTGTCTTGTGCAGCAGGCCCAGGATGACATGTGAATCGCTGCAGCCGAGAAAGCCCTGCTTAAGTGGAGGCAGTAGGGAGAAGCCGCCGAGAGCCAGGAGGCAAACAGACAAACAGATGGACAGGCTGATGCCAAGCAGGCAGTGGAGCAAATAGATTGTGCAGCATGGTGAACAGACTCAGCCTACCAAAGAACAACCGACAGACACAAGACCGTGCCACCCTCGGCAGCCGACCGTGCTTCTCTATAATTCATCGAGATAGGATAGATACGTGGTAAATAGGACTCTCATCTTCCTCCTTCTCCTCATCTGCCCCCTGTCACATCCCTCATTTGATATGTGTTATGTAGGAGGAGGAGATGTCAGTCTTCCAAGATGGGAAATGAACAAAACCCGCGTGTGGGAGAACCGGGAGTGGGAGAGCGAAATGCAGGAGAGAGAGAGAGAGAGAGAGAGAGAGAGAGGGAGAGATGGGTGCCGCAGGTGGAATTGGACTGCGGGGCACAGGGGACTTCAGCCCAGCAGACAGATACACACACACACACACACACACACACACACACACACACACACACACACACACAAACATACTGAGTTTTTAAAACCCTTTATTTTTTTTGACCAGCTTTAGATTTTAAACACACTGCCCTGGCAAGACTTGAGTAAATAAAATGTAGAGATTTTGTCAGTTGGTTTTGAGATTATTCTGGGTTTGGATTAAACAAAGAAGTTCCTTTCACAAAGACACTGGACACACTGCCACACAGTGGGACTGTGGTAGCGGCATAGCAGAGCTTCTCCTACCTTGATGTCTCAGAAACACTTGGAAAGTATTAAGCTTGTATTTCCCTGAGGCCTCGGGCACATGCTCACTGGAGCAATAACCTTTGCTTTAATGCGGGAGGAGCATGATTGTAAGTTTTCCTTCGAGACGTTCCTCCGAAATGCGAGGCGCTCAGATTGACTCAGTCTTGTTTTACCCCATGGAAAACAGCTAGCGCCGTGCACGTCAAATAGAAAAACTGCCTTAAAGAGCCGAGACAGCCCTGTCAGATCTGTCTGGTTGTGTACCTACACCGTCTAATGCTCTGTCTCTGTGTGTTTGTGTGTGTGTGTATGTGTGTATGTACTGTATGTGCGTGCGCGCATGTGTGTGTGTTTGTCTGTCTACATAGGTAGAATGTAAGAAAGCCCAGCCCAAGGAGGTGATGTTCCCACCAGGTACACGAGGGCGAGCCAGGGGTCTGCCCTACACCATGGATGCCTTCATGCTGGGGATGGGCATGCTGAGTGAGTCATACACACATATCCACTCACACGATAGCACACACATCTGACAAGTGATCCATATCCCTTATATAGCGTATTCATTTAAAATCGGCAGAAAAGGTTTAACAAAATAGTTAACCTCAATAAAATGTATTCGTTCTTTATATTATGTTAAATATAACTGGAAAAAAACATAACATAAAATATAAGTAGGGTTTTTTGTTGTAAAGGGAGGTTAATGCCAGACATGCCAGACAACAATATCTACCATATAAAAAAATCAACTTATGCAAACTCTCACCTAGATAGCCCCATTAGGTGGGCACTGCCCCTAATTAGGCTGCTTCAAGGTGTGCCACCAGTGGCCACTGCGGTCTATTTCTGGTGGAGTCTGGTACAGGCAGCCCCCGGGCATATAGGAGCAGACCAGCACATTAGCAGGCTAAATGAAGAGGAAAATTGGTGTAATGTCATATTAAGGATTCATCACTGTGCCCCCCTTAATGGGTAATGAAGGGGACACACATGTCAGGGAGAGATCTCATCTACAGGGACCTCAGCTGCTGGCCCACCCCTCATCATTACCATCCAGCCCATGTCTGTGGCCCTTTTTATTTAACACTCTTGCACTCTCTCCACCCCCTCCCTCCCTCCCTCCCCACCCACCCACTGTCTGCTACCTATCTACCTTTCTGTCTGTCTTTCTGTCCGTCTTTCGATCTCCCCGTCTGTCCGTTCACATTTCCTATGCATATAATTTGTATGTGCGACCCAACCAAATGGATTTGCCCTTGCATGAAAGATTTACTTTTCCCCCCTTCAAAAGCAAAAGAGACATGCAGCTGATTGTAAGAGACTCATTTTGCCGTGCTCGTTTTGCCCCCCCTCCACCCCTTGTAGCAGGTGCAAGCAGAACCACAGTCATGCATTTTTATCTGTACCAGGAAACGTAATGCTCGAAGCGGCTTTGAAGGTCGATAGCAAGTCATAGTTTGGCGCCGCTTGTTTTGTATTTACTTTTTAGAAGATTGACGGAATAATAATCGCATATAATATTGAGCTTTTTTTTTAAATAAGGAAAAATGAAGGGACAGCAAAAATAATTACGATAATACCTATCTATTCATCTATTTGTCTTTGTCTCCAGTTATTTATCCATACAGTCACATAACCTGTCAGGGTTATTCCAGGGCCGACCATGCCATGAGACTGATGATACAGTCCTTTGTGGTCTAGGTGTTGATAAGACTGGCCAAGTGCTTGTGTCAGCTCTATCTAAGTCCATCCCCGCCATCTCATCCGGTAGAGGTATTTAACAAGCACAGTGAACTTTTCGGAAGTTATTACAGACTAATGTGTCTGTGAAGAGGACAGCACCCCCCCTCACACACACACACACACACACACACACACACACACACACACACACACACACCCCCACCCTCCATTGGGAGACGGCAGGCAGAAAGGCAGTGATGTGTTCATGTGAGAATATTAACAGCCAACTTGTTTGGAGACACTCTTATCTAAATGAAATTGGAACAAGGACAGCGAAACATTCCTTTATATAATTTGCATTTAGAAAAAAAGGGGACCCTAGGCTCATTATTTAAGAAAGTGTAAGCTCCTTTTGTGCCAAATCTCATTAAAGCCATCCCTAGCTCCTTTGTTTACTGCCTCTAATCGAGGCATTTATCTTTATTGTGTTGCGCCCGATGTATGTTTGCTGAAATTAATACACATTTGAGCCTGGGCGAGGTATGGGTGTACCAGATGGATAATTGATTTTAAAGTGAATCAGAACTGTTGAGCCATAAAATAGGTACATTAGCATGCATATTAATAAGGCAAATAAGAGCACTAAGAGGCCGCCGCCGCCAGGGCAGACACAATGGCAGGCTTCATTTAGTGAAATGGCAGGAAACATGCTGGGTTCTCCTCTTTTCTTTCTTCTTTGTTCCCACTCTCTTGTTTGTATGCACATACTCAGGATTTCATGAGATAGTGGCTTAATTCAGCATGTATCTTAATTCACTTTCCCGACCCTTTCATATTCCCCTCTATAGCCCTCTCCTTATACACTCGGTGCACACATCTCGCTGCCGATCCTTCAGTTAGTAATGTGAAAGCCGTTGTAATGCACTACATCAGACGGAGGGAAGTGGTTTTGCCATTTCAGAAAATGTTGAAATAAGGGAGTATGAGGAGCTGTGGTATCTAAGCCAACAATTTCAGTTTGGCATTTATTCTGTTTTGACAGTAAGACAGTATCAAACACATAATATCCAATATTTTGCAGTCGTGATGGCTTTTCATTGTATCATATCACAGTTCTTTTCCGACCAAGCAAACAATGCGGGGTTGTGTGAAAGCTATCCATCTGTAACTTCCTGGTGATGACTTCTCATCAGCAGCTGATGGAGGATTTTTTATTTTTTTTTATTTATTTATTTATTTTTCTGGTGTTGCCTCCGTCCTACTTCATCCGCACCAGGTTAAGGCTCCACTCACCGCCTCTCTGAGTTGCATTTCTTTTTGTCTGCGAGAGAGGGTCTGGGAGAGGCATTTTCCCATTGGGTCAGGAATAAATTGAACTTTTTCATGGACAGCAAACACTGATTAGATATTTATGACCAAGGTCAACCTTTCTGATTCCAGCTGGCACAGGCTCTGAGGCATACAGAACAGAGCATCTACACACATGCTCACACACGCGCACATAGCCTGCATACACTCACGCACACACTCAAATACAGCGTGCACGCAAAATATGTTTTGACGCCTTCGTATTTACCGTAAGCTCTTTTAGTCTGCGGTGTGTATGGGAGCAGAAGTTACAATTCAAATGCGACTATAGCCAATTCTTATCATGCTAATATATACTTTTTTCTAACAAGAATTGAGGACACAAAAACCTGACAGATTTCGGAGGTCTGTTTCTGCGGTGTGATCTACACACAATGAGGAGGGAGTTATCAAGGTTGGCTCCAGTGACTCATTCCTGGCCTAAAGGACTTCCTCTTATTAGGCAATTTAGTCCCGACTTATGGTTGAAGGTGATAATAGCTCGATGAAAACAGATAAAGACTGAGACATATCCCATAATTAGAGGGTTAATTATGTTTATATTACCTTTGATGGTGCTCAAATTCTCGCCGACCCTAACACGAGCTCCCCCCTCCACCCTTCTCAAATTTCTTCGCTTTGCTTGTGTCCCGCTTCCTAGCTGCCTGCTCCCTCACACCCCGTTTCTCAATATGTCGCCCACAGCTGCTTCTGTCTGAAAACTGTCCAGCTAATTAACTGGCGGGGTCTGTGGTTGTAATAAGAATCACGACAGCAGATGAACAATACATCTGCTACTCTTAAATTCTTCTAATGACACTGGGTCCTCTTCTGGCCTCGTTGTAGCTCTGCATCCATCCAGGGACAGCACACAACTCCTAAACAAGCCTGTGCCCTCACACAGTCTTTGACTTTGGTTTACAGATGGCAATTTGTAGTCACATCTCCCATCCTCAGCAAGTTTTATATTCATTCAGTTTCTAGTACTGGTTTAACACAGATATATGTGCTTATACTGTATGTAGCAGCTCTCTAAAATGTTTATATGACTGGTTATTAACTTTATGTACAAGAAATATGCCCCATAAAATCTGCAATCAACATGTCACCAATTTTTTGCTAACCTCCAAAAATTGATTGATAAATATTTTCCGATGCTTTTAATTTGTTTACATCAGGCGGTCAGAGCCATGGACAGCTTTAGGACCAGAGAGAGACTATTCTAGGCCACTGCTGCCTCTAACATTACCAAATATTACAGAGACAAAAACATAAACAACAACACCTTAGATTTGAATTTGATACCGTGTATTTCTTCTATAATTCATCGCAACATTAGGTACACTAATGTTTATTTATCGGGTTTTAGAGACCCCTCATAACACATTTAGCACATGCTTACCATTTCCATAAAACACCGTTTGCCCTGGTAGCTCTTGAGAGACTTACTATAGATAACAAGTTAGTTTTAAATTTGGTTTTAATTAACCGTTAAACCTTGTGTCAACCAGTAAAACAACACAACAACACACAAATGGATTTCATGCCGGAGGTGTAAATGAGGAGCAGCTATCGCTTCCTTGCCCACAGCACCTTTTTAGCAAACTGCATCCGGCCATATTCACACATGGACCTTTTATTCTATGCGCTAAAGATGCACAGAACATAAACAGACGCCAACGTCATTTCAGTGCTCCAGCTATAAAGTGTTATTACACCGGGCTATAAAAATGCCCGAGATCTTGTGGTTTAATAAAAACTAAGTATAAATTAGACATTACAGAATTTGGCACCAGGTTTTGATACCCGGCCCTAATAAAGATCTAACCCCGATGAATGATGGGGATCAGTAATACAACTAAAATATAATAAATAAAAACAGCCTCGAGGCTCCATTTGCAGTACCTTAAGTGTGTTAAAATATAATATAATTAAACAGGATATTGATCCATGAGGGGAAACTTGCTTTCAAAGGGATTGTGTAAAATATGTGCTGTAGGAAAAACAACAAGAGCAGCACAATTAAGATTATAGGTTAATGTAATTGTGATAGTTGACTGTTGATTGAGAGTGAGGCTTGTTGTCAAACTGCACATACAGCCAGTACAATTGAGTTAAGAATCTACCATCAACATTATGAGCCATGAAAACATGCTGCCTCTTTAGTAGGCTTAAAATAAATCACTTCTTGCTTTATTGCAGTTTTGCTTTTTTGTTGTTGTTGTTTTTCTCAAACAAAGCAAGCACATAATACACACAAGACTTTGCATATGAAAAGTCCTGTTCCAAAATGTAATACTTAATCCTAACTATTTCAGGCTCATATTTAATGTGTGGATTGTTGCAGTGTAATATTTCTGGATATTGAGTACAATTAGAATGTGCTTGACAACATGAGAACACTTTGGTATTCTGGAACTCCCAGGAGTTCTAAAGCCAGCCTTTCCAGATTTGTTTCCCCCTCGAAGTGGATAAGTAGCTAAATCCCAGTGTTTGTCTGTGTGTGTTGGTATCACATCTGTTTCTCGTCGTTCTCTTCTCATCTCCTTTTAATCTCCTCCCTCTCTTTCAAAGGCTACCCTAATATTGTGGCAACATACGGCCGTGGATACACTGGATTCGCACCCAGCTACAGCTACCAGTTCCCCGGTGAGTTAAAGGCTTTCTTGAGATATCAATGTTGCATCTGATTTCTGTCTTGCACTCTCCAGCACACTCGCATATACATGCACAAACGAACACACGTGCACACACGCACACAGAAACGCTCATCAATATGCAAGTCAGTCACCAAATAATCTGAAGGGTTCTAAGTTTGTTACGTGTCTGGATTCCTCAACCGGGAAGTGAATTGCTTACTCCTTTTTATCCCTCACTTGAACACTACCATGACCAAATGTCTAAAATGGGGGAAGCTCTTCGTCTCCCGTTGGCTTCCGATGTATGCAAATTCATCTGTGGAGAAGGCGAGAAATAGGCAGCGCTTTGTGAGGCAGATTTCTTTAAAACATGGTTCTTATAATGGAAAATGAATGAAGTCATTTTCTGCATTAAAAGTGTTGACTCAGAGCTCCGAGCTCTTTAATGGGAGGAGTGCAGTCTGGAGGTGAGCAGCTGTACCTGTCGGCTGCAACAGGGCCCGTGGCTCTGTGGCGCCTCGCGAATCCCGGCAATTTCATGCCTTATTTAAGGACTTTACACATACTTTGTTTGCCGTGCCAGACATCATTCCCTCCACTGATAAGACGGAATGGGAAATATCTGACAGCACCTCAGATCTCTGTAATATCTTTGTGAAATAGATTCAGGAATGGTAAGACAGGAGGTCCAGCTGTGACCACCTGCAGATCGGACACATGCTAGATTTATACCTGACCACAACATTATTTGACAGAAGAAATGGAATAGCACCTGCTCATCAACGCGGGGGAACGAGAGTCGCATACAAATGTGGGAGTTAAACAATTATTGTCTGTTCATTTTTCAGAAAATGGAATAATTTAGAAGTACAATGACCCATTATTTCTGTAACTGATTGATATGGATGTGAATCACGTGGCTAACACTGTACATGATTTTTTTGTGTGTAGCATACATCATGACAAGTATTTATCCATCCCTCATGTTCTGTGAAATCTTCCTGAAAAGTGTATGATCTTGGATTTCACAAAAGGGAGAGAAGAGATTAAAAGGGGAAGGAGTGATCAGTATTTATTCAGTAGAAGTAATTCTAGTTAAACATGGATTTTGAAAATGTTTGCTGTTTAGGGCAAATTAAGGGATATCACCTTCCCCGAGGCGGAATGTATGATCCTGTCCATGTTAAACTCAATTTAAAGAGTTTGATAAAGCTGTATGATTAAAACAGCCTCCTCTGGGCTCGCTCAACTCTTGACAGGGTAATTGGAATTTTTTAATGTATGAATCAAACTCCTTTTCCAAATTAAATAACCTCAGGCCAAATATTGACTGGTGTCCTTCCTCACTAAGATGTGGAAAGCATCCTCAATTTAAGATCAAAGGCTTTTTCTCACTGTACAGAACCCCCGCTGAAACACTCCCATAAATAAATGGAGCTGAGGCCAGGCAGGCTGGATCCAAGAGGCGTAAATTGTGGGCAGCATTTCAAAGTTGTTTTTTTTTACACCAAGGAAACCTCAGGGGTCCGCTGTTAACAGAAGAAAAAAAAGTGGTTAGGCAATTGTCCAATTGTCAAGATAAAACAGTGATAAAACATTGATCAGTGATGAAACACTGAATTAAGGAAGAAAACTCAATAAGATATACACAGGGAAAGAGAAACCAAAGCTGACATCCCTGCTGCTGAAACAGAGTTCAAGTGAAGGAAACGGAACCTGAAAGACGAGTGAAATACACGCAGCCATAGTTTGAAAAAACAGCAATCAGTGAAGCCAGCTAGACTCAAAGCTGACACCAGCTCAACGGCTGTTAAACAGTATCTGACAACTTAGCACTCTGGTCCCTGTGACACTCCCAATTAATTCCAACATTGATCACAAAGTGCCTTTGATATCGATCGCGTGCAGTATGTTTCTATGTGTCTGTATTCGTGTGCCGTGAGTTGCTTACATAATGATTCCATCGTAGCACAGACATCATGACTATTTATTGCACTTAGAGACCTTCACATATTACTGATGTAAATCAGATCATCCTCTATCTGTCAAAAACTCGTCCATGCAGGCGAGCACATATCGGAGCGTTCCCCTCAAAGGGCGAGCTCAGACGGTGGTATTTATCTGTATTTAAACTAGTTGTGGTGGAAATTAAAGTATTTCCTTGTGAGAAATCAAAAAAGTATTTTAAGCTTTCTGTCTTTTAAGAATTTATTACAGGATAAGATATAGAAAAATTATAAAAAGAATATCATACGATACAGCTGTATAGCAGAGAGCGTTCCTTCACCCATGGCAGAACAAAGGAAGACTCTCCCTTCTCTCTAAGAAGGCCCTTATTAAATGCCTGTCTGAGCGGAGTATCACCCTCCTCAGCAGAAACTACGTGTCAATCAAAGTCCAGCTGTCCAGTTCCCTGTGGCCTAGGGATGTTTACATAAAATCAGGTAACCATCTGTTCTCTATAAGGCCCTATCAAATGGAAGTTGCCCCCCTTTGTTCCCATGATAAACAGAAAACCCTGCTCCTGTTTGCCCAAGGGCCAAAGTTCAAACTAGATAGAAAACACACGATCAACGAATCTAAGTAGGAAATAATCATTAGAAGTCACATGAAATCAATTTTCCCCCGACATCAGTAATTACTGTGAAACTCTTGTTCTGCGGATACCTAAAACCAGACTGAACACTGCCAGCGCATGTTAGTGCAGTTTACACATTTGTATTCGTTTCATGGTGTGACACATATAAGGACACTAATTCATGCCACAACAATGGAGGTGACAGGGTAGATACATGGCACATCTGCTGACAGCGGAGAGTAGTAATGCAGTCGCAGTTGTTGTGCCAATAAAATAGGAGAAGAAGAATGCAGATGTTAACAATGCAGATTTCACAACATTGAAAACATTTGTAAAGCCCTTTTATAATTTTTATAGAGGTAGAACTGAATACAGTTCAGTTTGATAAGAAAAGCCGGATGGAAACAAAACCATGTTCGGTTGCAAAAAAACAACAGAGCAACTTTAATTGCAGAACAAAAATGCAGGCAGGCTTTTGATGAAAATATGAGAAAATAAGCTACAAGTTCAATAACATAAGCCCCTACATCATTAATCTACAAATGTGTGGTTACACTTATAGGGCAGAAATTTAGTTTTTCACAAGTGCATAGAACTAATCCCTTCACACATTTTAGACATGTGTTTGTTCAGCTCATACAGAATGCATTCACACTGATACAGACACACAACGAGGATTGAAGTGTTGGGTAAAGATGTCTCCTCAGATTTTTTTTTTTTTTTTGCTCAGTTCCAAGCTGTATTTTATATGCGCCGCTGTAATCACACACTGTTTACCTTCTGGCAGTGTCGTTACTGCATTATGCTCGAACTAAAGTTGGATATGAATTTCAAAGATGATGCTGCATACTGCGCTTGTAGTGACAATCAAGAAGGCAGCAATGTTTTCCATAACCTCAGAATTCTAAATGGTAAGGTGGTGTAACAAATCATTAGCGACACCACGAGAACAAAAATATCTTGTTTTTTTCTTTTCCTTCTTCATCAGAGCTTTTGCCGTAGTGGATATAATTACTTACTATGTTTAAGTTCCACATTCCCCTCAGCTTCACATTGATTTGATGCACATAGGGTCCAAGAGACTTGTAATGCAATGATGCACATTGTCAGCCATTGTCTGTCTGATCCCGTTGCAGTGGTAAAAAACGTCAGGACATTTTCTCAGATTGTGCTGTTGCACATCCAAGATTTTGATGGCAAGCAGTGGTATTGTCAGTGTCAAATGAAAACAGAGGGGACTGTAATGTATGCATGCAAATGTGACATGTGATATGCGGGTGCTGTCACGTTCCAGTTTTCTGCGTGGATGCAAATATCCCCATTTTTTAAGATGAAGACCCCTGGACTTGCTGTCGTCGTGTGATTTGGAAAGAAAATAATGCTAATATTTCTGACACTTTCACTCTCGAGCTGCTGCCGAATCTCCATATTCATTTCCAGTCCCCCAAGTAAGCTCACTTATGAATTGAGCCTCGTCTTTGCTTTAACCAGAAACAAAAAAAAATCCTTTGCACGCACCCGCAACGTGCTTCCTAAAAAGATGCACACAAAAAAACAACAACTCTGATGAACCCCGTGTCCCAGAGTAGTGTTAATCAAGCTGATTGACATATTTGCATAATTGAGGTTAACTTACTGAAAAGGGGAACACAGTTAGCAACAGGCTAAACCCATCCTGCGCTAGTGGGCTACTTAAAGGGTAGATTCGCAAAATTACGTTCAAAACATATTTCTCTCTCACTGTACATCTTCTGGTATCCAGCCATGCACATCATTTAAATAGGTTTAAAGATGTCAGCCTCAGAGATGTATGCTGCCACCCCGATGCAATAAAGGTGAGACTTAGGTGAGAACATATCTTTGTTTGCGGTTTGGGTGGACCAACCCGTTAACAGCTGCCGTATCATATGCTGTTAAAGCGAAGTGACAAAATTGGCAGGTATCCTGTATAACACTGTCAGATGGCTTCAGAGTGATGTCGGGGTGGTAGGTATTTGGGAATGCAGGTATCAGTATCACTTACACTGAGCTAAGGAAGGTAGTTGACATGTCAGTCATGTGGCTTCAGTTCATTTTCTGCTGTTGAACGCACACACACATGCACAGCTGCCTGAGAACATGCAGCTGTAGGATCATTGTGCATCTCAGCTATTGTGACCTCGCTGCTATGTCATTCCAACCATAAATTAAATACTGCTTTTGAGAAATGTCCGCATTCGCTCAAAGAAAACTTGAAAGCAACATTCACTATAAACAACGTTTTTACTCTGCTCATGCTGGATGGCAGCTGGGGCAAGAATCAAAGCACGCCAACACAGCACACAGAGCTCGACTTAAATCATCCGACTTCAGAGCTAACGTTTATCGGGCGACACAGAGCAAAACCGTAATTGAAAGCATCTTTGAATCAAAATGAGGTACAAAAGGACTTCCCTTTGATTCCTATCAGACATTAAAGAGCGTGCCATTCCCAAGCTGCTGCCGTTGAAAATGGTTGGACGGCGCTGATTGTCAGATAGCTTCAAACGTGGAACATTCAAAAGTTTTGTTGAAATCAAGATCCTCGGCTCATGTTGTGGTGGTCGGAGTTAGTCTGTCCTCGTATTTGAGCTGACTGACGTCTGGTAAATTTCTATCTTTAACTTCAAGTGGCCATAATTGTTTCCACTTTTTACAGAAGCTGCATTCATTTCACGCTCTCCATGAATACATGGCATGTCTGTTTTATTCATAAAATACATTATGATTACGTGAAGAGATTAAACCTACAGTAAGATAATCATATTTTTTATGTTTTTCTTTCTGTCTTGCTTTGTCTTTTCTTTGTTTTTATACGTAGGTACCTAATGGATTAGATAGGATGCTATTTATTTTCTTACTTTAACCCAAAACGCAGCTGTGAGCTAGAAACAGAGAAAACAGGAGCTGACAAGGCATGGGGAACATTACTGTACATTATTCCCGTTTCTATGCGACCGTCTAATTAGCATTAGCGAGCTGATGAATGTGCTATTGTATTATTCAACTCACAGCCCCCAGGGGAACATCCTGAGATGTGCCGCATTTAAAGCATGAGGTGTCTCGTTTGGAGGACCTCACGTGATTAAGGCGTCGAAAAGCCACATTTTAAAGCAGCATCTCATTCGATTGTCGTCTTTTTTTAAGACGCCACGAGACTGTGCAAAGTGAAAGGTCCTTGTGTTCACTGTGCATATTAAAATGCAAATGGCTCGAAAGAAAATAGCAATAAGTGCAAGTTAAGCGTATGCACTGTAATTTATGTACAGTATAGTTTCTGCCGGTGGTGGTAGCAAATATGGAAGCGGGGTTTAAGAGTGGTGGTGTCCTCCATTGTGTGTATGATGTATGTATGAATAGGAGGCTTGTCTGTATGAGGGGGAATGTAATTAAAAAAGAAAATGTAGTGTGCATATGTGCATTATGCATATGAATAAGCTGTAGAAGCGAACATCAAAAGCAGAGGGAGACACCCCAGATGCATTCATATTGTACTTTCTATTGTTAACCTGTCTTGTATCCGTTCCTTTCATTGCACGCAAATGAATGCACAGCGGAATGCACAGACGCACACAGGAAGACTGTATTTATACAAAGGCTGTGTATGAAGGGGAGAGGTGGAGGGACTTAACCGGGAGCCTCTCTCCGATCGCTCTCCCGTCTTCCTGTGCGACGCGCTGCCTCCACAGCCGTGCCCTCGGAGCCTCCCCTGGCATAAATGACCATTATGGCTCCATTAGGGGGCCGCTGGTAGGAGGTCATTATGCTACAGTGAAAAAAAACAGGGATGAAGATGTCAGTGGGGTCCCATCAGGGGGGAGACACAGACTGAGTGAGAGAAAGACATAACACTCCGTCATCCAGCTCCTCCAGATGTCATGGCAGACAAACAGCAATCCAGGTCCAGTGAGTCAGCCTCTTAAGTAGTAAAAGAAAGGATGATAAAAGAAGGGAGAGGACAGCTGTAAGTGTAGCAATCGGCAATGAGAACTGAAGGGCTACAAGGTACCTTAACTATCCTTTTTATAAACATATATATATATATATATATATGTTATAATAAGTGTCTGGATGGGTTTGTTAGATCGATTGGTTTTTGTCTGTGTTTTACTTGTCTCGTTGCCACATCCTTTTCTCGTCACATGCTTCATCCGTGTCGGCTCTGTTCTCCCGTCAGATATGAAGTGTGGGATAGCGCCGCTGTGGCCCGGTCCATCCCTCTGTATCTCCAACTCCACAGACCAACCGTGCCTCAGACACAACAGCACACTGCATCATATCTAAGTGACAGGAAAATGCCGTTTCAACGGCCTTAAATCGGTGTGGAGTAGATTCATTTTTGTCTGCGTGGATGTTAACAGGACTCAACCCCAGCACGTGGTTCTGGATTCAGCCGTGTATGAAAAGCTGCGCAGTGGCCTGGTTGACTACGAGACCGTCCCATACGCAGAAGATGAGGGGTTTGGCTGCCATGACCGCCCACATGTCTGGCCTGATTCAAGTTACTTATCCCCTACTTGCTTGTGGGATAGTACATCTGGCTGTAATACATGTTGTACATTTCTGCACGAATCAAAGGCAATGAAATAGGTTACGCTTAACCAGGACAATCGCACCAAACAAACCCACCAACGAGCAGACATTATTAGGATGAGATTTTGCATCTGTGGTAACAGTTTGGATTGTCCTCTTCAAATACAGGACACTGAGTGGCAGATGTTGCACGGATTGGGGTTGAATCTATAAAAGGTGAATGTTGCTCTATGCAACTGTAAATAACTGTGAAATGATGGCGGCTGACCTCTTGACTCCTCTTTTCCTGTAGGAGAGGAATGTAAAGAAATAGAGAGCAGCTGTCCTCTCAGGAGGTGGGCTATAGGGAAAGAGAGCTGCTGACCTGTGCAATTGGTATGATAGTGACTGCTCCTGTCGGCTGCATGCCCCTATAAACTGGGGCAGAGCCAACCAAGCATATGATAAATGCACCAGAGGTCACGTTCGGGGCATTGGCCTGAACCACCAGTTAGCCTCCCAGGGTTTAGCAACCTTCTGCTGTTGGATGGAAAGGTGTTGACGTGGATTATATAGAGATATTAACTTTTAGAAGCAAATAGTTGCTTCTGCAAAGCTGGGGGTTAAAGATGAGAAGGAAGAGTGAGGCAGTGTAGTGATGTGTCTAGTCTCATAAGACAAAGCTCTGCCGCGGAGCCAAAGTGAACATGAGAATGAACGGGCAAACCTTTTTCCTATGTTAACATGGTGTTAAAGCAGAAAGGCCCTCAGGCTTCAAAGTCTTTTCTGTAAAACTTCTTCGCAATGTTCTGCTCCATTCATTTCACAACATGCATCTCTAAGTGCAGATGTGCAAACTGGCATTGCTCCAGTGCCACTGTAGCCTGGTGGATCCAGAGAAGGCATTGCATTGACGTTGACCCACTAATTAAAAGTATGGAAGATGCCGTTCCAAACTTTCTGCCCAGTGGAGCTCTCTCCTTGCTAGCTACAGTCCATTACTTCCTATGTGGATGATGATGTAGTCTGGGACACCATGCGAGGTCATTATCAGTGGATCTGAAGCTCTCTTAAGTATTCAGACGTCTTATATTTCCCATTTCAGCACAATAAGTACGCCGCTTTTTGGCTACAGGGCTGGAGCAGGTGGAAAAAAATCACTGGCCTGAGGCTGATGAGGAGCTTACCTGTGTCATGGATGCATGCAACATTGTCCTCCATAAGTACATTTGTGTTTTCACTGCACTCATGAGACACGGCGGCAGTGACGGGCGGCGCACACACACAGCAGCGCTATCGGCCGAACGGGTCTCTGTTGAGCTGGAGTTACACAGCAGATTGTTCCATAGATCCTGTGACCATTTCTCTACAAGCTGGGTGAGCCGTGACCCCAGCAAGTGGTCCCACAGGCCAGACTGAGTGCTACAGGGCTGGAAGCAGATGGCCCTCCTGATGCCACACTGACTCACAGAGTGACTTTAATTGCCCGGGCTGATCATTAGCCCGATGGGTCTGTGGAGGCCGGACCACTCCATGAGTTGCGGGCCTTAAAATAGGGCCTGACGAGGAGCGTCGCAACCTCACGCACTCCAACGACCTCGCATCTTTCTCTTGCACTCTCTCTGGACACGGGCACGATCAAAGACTCTTCAAGGCTGCGTATGAAGGCAAAGGAGATGGAGGGACTTTACCGAGTCTCTCTCTGTCTCTCTCTCTCTCTCTCTCTCTCTCTCTCTCTCTGTCTGTCTGTCTGTCTGTCTGTCTGTCTGTCTGTCTGTCTGTGTGTCTCTCTCTCTCTGTCTGTCTGTCTGTCTGTGTCTCTCTCTCTCTGTCTGTCTGTCTGTCTGTGTCTCTCTCTCTCTCTCTGTCTCTCTCTGCTTTCCTGTCTGCCTCTCTGACTCACTGTCTCCACAGCAGTGCTGACTGCACACACACACACACATACACACACACACTTACACATGCAGACTCTCCGAGCTCCCCAGGCCATGACTCCAGTCCCTGTGACAGTAGTGAGTGTGCTGCTCTGACGTCAGCGGACAGCACTGTATGTCACGCCCTGTCTACTTCTGTGTGTGCAGTCATCGAGCTAGACTGCTCTCAGATCAGCCCCTGCTCTCCACTAACATCCCCTAAAATCTGTTTTACTTGCATTTGCTTTAGTGATCAGAGGGAGACACTGTAGGCTGCCGATGTCCTGTATGTGTTTTTTTCCGATGGATGCAACAGGTGTGGCGAGCACTCCACCACTATGCCCCTCGGTGCTTTTACGGGAGCAGCGGTTTCCTTTATTTCTGTTTTTCTTTTTTCTTTGGAGATGCAGTGTGTGCTGGTCCATCTGCACGCTCGCATGCACACAACTGCGGTCACGTGCACATACACGTGCGCCTCCTCGGGTGCATGAGCACCTGTCTCTGCAAAACCGACCGACTGCACTCTGACACGGGGAACGGCGAAATGCCGGCTATTTCCCGAAAGTGGAAGAGAAGGCTCACCTCATTTGCCCAGGTCTTAGCTCACCCTGGGACAGCAGGCACATCCTCTCACACTGAAGCAGGCAAACAGTCTGCCATGGAGACCCACCGTCTAGGTTCCTGCGGCGGGGAAGATGAGCTGCTGCAAGAGGCAGAGTGGCACCGCTAAAGCTCATTATGTCTCCACTGTTGAGCCGCTGGTCTAGAAATGAAACTTGAGCTGCCCTGCCTCGTAGGTGGCTTCTACCTTTGGACACTGCTGGCGGCCAGCAGCAGGAGGAGAGGAAAAAGGAGCACAGACATGGAAGTGGGCAGAGGAGTACAATATGTGTGTCTGTGCAGGGGCGCGGGTCTTTTTTCACAGGCAAATGTGAGCGTCAAACACTTCATTTCCTCCATTCTGGGGAATTTTTCTGCATCAGTTTATGGTGGAGATGTCTTTATTTATGTAAAGGAAATACACAATACAGGCTCCAGGTGACAATTTAAATTATGAGATTGTATTGTCGTTAAATATAACTTCTTTAAATGTGAATGTTTATCATTGACCTATTCATGTCACGATAATTTAATGCATTTAATTAATTTATGAACCCCTGGACTTTAATACATGTTTCAGATTAAGATACAAGACTTTTGCACATTCAAAACATTTCCCAAAGATTTCTGAGAAGCAATCTATTCTGATTTAATTCTCGAAAATGTCTTGCTATTATTTTTCTCACAGTGGCCCTGATGCTCCTCCGTAGTTGACGAAGTAGAATTCCGCCTTTCGGCTAACTTATTCTCTTGCTAATTAGCAGCCGTATTAGAGTAGCTTTTGCCACGTTGCCTCCAGCCCAGCAGCCAGCTCTCCCTGCATCTGTCGAGGTGGAGCCTCAACATCGCTCATTGCTCTTGAGGTTGCATACTGCCCCCTACTTTACTGGAGGCATTGTTGCATTAATGAGTTGAGTGGCGTTCGAGCCGCTCTTCAAAATAAAAGACCTCTGCTACTTTCATGGTTTTATTTGGGAACGGGGGGGGCTACGCCATTGTGCCTGTGAGACCCTGCTCAGTGTGTCTGCTGCCTCTTGTTTTGATCCCACCCACTGTTCGAGACCTCCAGGCCCAGCTAGTTGGATAGCTGCTAGGTGTCTACCCAGCTGCCCCCTCCTTTCCCTCTATCCTTCCATCTCTCCCTCCCGCTGACTGTGCTAATAGCCCTCCAGTAGCTCTCATCTCCTCTTTCCCTAGTGCATGGACATATGCATATGTATATGAACATGTGTACATATTTTCATAGTAATAGCGCACAGCCCTCTGCATGCACACCTCCACATGTGGAAACGTGGTTTTCAGCTCCAGTAAGCTAGTGGAGGCCAGTGTTGCCGTGCTATTTTTGGGTCGTGCCGCATGTTACCCTACTTGCCCCTGGTATCTGGAGCAGGGGTAGATTGTGTAACTGCAGTGCATGGAGCCGGGTGAAATATAATGGAGTCTGTCAGCGTTTTAACGTGGCTATAAAATCATATTCATGAAATAGTGCCTGCAAAGCAGCCTGGTATTATTACCAACGTTAATGCGCTGTATTTTATTTTCACTCTACATTAGTAATTCCTACAAGAGCAGACTGGCACCGATCGGTGCAAATCCACAAACACATATTTAACTTGAATGGTGAAATGACACTTAATGCACTCACTTCCATTGGAGAAAACCTGAAATTACCCCCCTTCATCATTCATCTGTCCCCTCCACCACCACCCTCAGGACTCGGAGATGGGCATTAAAATGCATAAAAAATTAAGGCTGTTTACTTGGACACTAATGAGAGGAGGCTTAAGTAGTCTAGTTTAATTAGAGTGATTGGCTCCATGGGGACCACACAGGCAGGGCCATAACAACTGATTCGCTCAGAGCTCACAGGACCTTTTCAAACTGAGTGTCAGGACTGATGTCAGAGGAGATTGGACTGCAGAGACATGTTGCCTTTGCTGATCCCAGGTTGGAAGAGAGCACTGCAGTTAAATGCACTGAAGCAGACCATTACATAAGCACCGCTGCAAGGTCAGACATCTGTGTCCTCCCTGTCTGTCTCTCTCGATTTAAGTCACAATCACGAAACTGCCTTGAATATTGGGGTTGTGAACCAAGACCCTATCCCATTTGCAAACCAGTGTCACTGTTTCCAGAACCGAATGGATTTAAATGTTTTTTGCCTTATCTATTCTGGCAGATTCCCCCTCTCTTTTTTTTTTTGTTTCATTCCTTTTTCTATATCTACTGTGTGTGTGTGTGTGTGTGTGTGTGTGTGTGTGTGTGTGTGTGTGTGTGTGTGTGTGTGTGTGTGTGTGTGTGCGTGCGTGCGTGCGTGCGTGCGTGCGTGCGTGCGTGCGTGCGTGTGTGTGAGAGAGAGAGAGAGAGGGGGGGTGGGAGGTATTTTGATGCTTGTGTGGAGGCAGAACGTGTTTAGATCAGTTCTGCAACATAGGAGCCGTTTACTTTTTACTGAAGTGCATGGGAAGGCGTACAAAGGAGAGGTCGAAAGTGCGGCTGCACTTCAATAAAGAGCCTAGTTTGTCCTCTTTGATGCTATGCCGCCATGCACTTTAGCTACAAAGAAAAGGCGCTCTTGTCACCGAGAATTGAAGTAAAAGACACTGAGCTTTTCCCTGAGCTCCCTCCGCCACATCACAACATCACAGGCACTCACTCACTGTGTACAGCTGTGCGACAAGTGCGGCGAGCTGGCAGTTTCCCTGGCTGGAGTTATTTCCAAGTATTGTGAGCAACATTATTATGATAAAATATCCATTCACTCTAATTTACAATTGATTCATATAGAGCTGGTTGTTTATACGGTCAGTATGCAATCCTGCAATATAGAAACTGCAAGGCCATCTGCAATTCAATCTGCCATCTTTGACAGACAACATAGTGAGTATGGAGACTGCTCTTCAGCTGAAGGGCTCCGGGTCGAGCCCCCTCTCCAGCAAGAATCCGCCCTGCTGAAGTACCCTTGAGCAAATCACTCCGTGCCTACTAGCTCCTCCAGCGAGGCCGGTCGGTAGCTCAAACCACACCTCACCTCTGACCTTCCTGCGGAGAAAGCCACGGGAATGGCATTATGTGTTTTCCTTCTGCGGTGTGGTGGCTTCACGGGACCCACCGCTCGCATGCTAGTGTGGCGCATGAATTCCGAATACGCTGCAATGGTTACGACGGATCAGATGATGTGACTCAGTGTGTCAAACTAATTTTAGAACATGATGATGTCTTGTAAAGGGGCAGAGCAGTTCTCCTGCAGCATGGGGGGATTTTTTTTTTGTTCTCTGTGCCTCTGAAAGCTTACCCAGTTTAAATTTTACCAAGTGTATCTCCTTCCCGGCCTCATCATGTTGTTCAAAGGTATAAGATACGTGAGCAATTACTACCATAAAGCCAGGCTTTGCTGAGCTCTGGGCCCACTCCACGTCTGTAATTGACTTTTTCTCCCCCCGATCTGAAGCCACAAAGTCTTAATGGCGAAGGATCAGTGTGCCAAATGGTTTCATTACATACAGAAACCATTACCTTTGGCACAAAAGAACCGCAGCTTAGGCAAAGGACACACACACACACACACACACACAGGAACAAACAGATACACACCGATCCCACACATACGCATCCGGTAGCAATGTCGTGTTTCATCATATCAGTGAGCGACAGAAAATGTACCCTTCTTATCATACTGTAGAGGTTAGGGGTCTTTGGTGTTGTAGAGCCAATATGTTAGAGCATTACCAACAATAATACCACATATAAACACCTGAGGTATGTTTCAAGCCCATAAATGGCATAGCCTGGCTCATAGTATGAAGAGGTATGAATCATGTCCTGTGGTCAGCTGTTTCGCGAAATGCTGTTAAGTAGTTGATGTGAGCAGCTGTTGCGATAACCAACACGTCAACCCATTTCACAGCAACAGTACTCGGGATTCTGGGATATTATGATGAAGTGTAGCTGAAATTGTGGTGGCCTCAGTATTGTGAAGCGGCTGTATTTGTACTCCTTCAGCGGCGCGTAACTCCATCGCTAAAATGACTTTTAACAGTCATACACATGCGATGTTTCAGAGATGTTTTCAGTGTCCAAAAAGTGTGACATTATTTTAGTGTTATATTATCATTTCATTGTTGCCGCAACTCTGCTGCAGTCCTTCTCAGTATGTCGTATTTGCACAAAGAATAACTCTGAATGCCCAGATTAAAGCAATTTTGTTTTGCACTTGCATGAAGTCGAGGGACTCACCAGAGACAGACTTTAAATAAGAAAGGTGAAAATTGATGCATCAGACGCCGAGATATCCTGATTTTTTTTTTTTAGTCCCTGTGGTTGACGCTCCAACAACACCGGATCCTACAATTCCCATAATGCAAATTGTCTTTCATTAGACCCTCTCTCCCTCTAAAAATTTGTCGTCTTCAAGTTCAAGCCGAGATAGCCCAGATAATGATCATCATGCTATGTGAGTAAATAAAATTTGATGTGTAAAATAAGAGAGTGTGGTAAAGTTAAAATTAAACAACCTGACTTCCCTATCCCAAGTTTATATAATCTAAAAGTCAACTTGATGTGCAAAAGACATGTGGCAATAGCTAAATTAAAATAACAAAGGAATAAAATGTTGGTATGGATTTCATTCTATTCGAGTTCTTTGTGTAATTTTTCCACCGTCTCCACCGTGGCCGCTCTATTTCCAGCACACCGCTCGGCGTCCTGTTCTCCGCGTGACCTTTTTGTGGCGCATGCACAGAATCCAAACACCGACAGAAAGCAGACGTACACATGACAAGAGCCATTGGAATGATTGACAAGCAACCCAGCTCTGTTAATCAAGTTATGCTTACTCTGATTAGGACCTTAATGCGAGTAAGATAACCCGGTTAAGGTGTTTACATGAGAGTTGCAATAATATGTATATTGCATTAGTCTGGTTGTAATTGAATTATTGGTGTGCATGCAAATGTTCTTTCGCTCCCTCTCTGGCTCATTCCCAGACACCAGTCTCTTTATTTCATGTTGGGGGGGGGGGGGGGGGGGTCTCTGTGTGTACTGTAGGTCTCCATTGATCAGAGGAGAGGTGAGACATGAGCATGTGTGTAACAGTTCATATGAAAGCCACCTGGCTCTCTCCAGCTCTGTGATTCATGCCTTTGATAACAACAACCCAGAGATGCTTTCAACAACAACAAAGTAGCGCTGAAGGATGACAACAATGGGACACTTGTCAGTCTGGAGATGAAAAGATGTCTTGCTAGGTGCCTGTCTCTTTTGTAACTTTGATATATACAGTATATATTTGTTCTGTCTTTTGTTTTGTTTATTTGTCTCTCTGTGTTTCCCTACATCTTATCAAAGGTTATTGATGAAGCAAAATGTGAAGTGGAGTCAGTTTTCCATCTCTGACAGAATGCCTCCCTCCTCCTCTGCGAAGGCGGCAGTGTGCTTCACTGCCTCCGCTATGACTTATCAACAGACTTATTTCCGCTGGCTTGTCCTTCTTACTGTCATACAATGACAGGAAAAAACACATGCATCTCCTGGAGGATTTCTTATATTTTTCTCACATTTATTACATTGAATCTGCAGCGAACAGTGATACCTATACACTCCTTTGATGCAAATGCAAAATAGATAAATCTTAGGATAATTAGCAATTAGATTTTTCAAAGGCAAAATGCCAGGAGTGTTTTTTTTTTGTTTTTTTTTAATCAATCATCTGTTTGGTTTCCATTTATCTGTTTACAATGAGATTAGCCCTGTTTTGATAGAAAACTGGATAAATTAAATTGAATTACCTTGACACGTCAATAATCCATCATTAAAAACATTTTGGTTATGGCAGTTCAATTTAAAATTACACATCTCAGCATTCGCAAGTAACACAATTCATCTTCTTAGCTATTTAACTTACTGTACGTTTGACATTTGAGCACTTTTACTTATTTTTCATTGTGACAACATGTAAGACCTGTCATGCTATTATGATGCACTACTGCAACTAGTGTAATTCCACCAAATTAAGAAACGACTTATCAATAGGTAAGAACTGTGAGAGGGATCATTCTTTAGATAAATACTTCTACCGTGTGTTGATGGCATCTATTGCTAGTTTTTACCGAGTATTCCAGCATTGCAGAATTCTGTATTCATCTAATTAAAGGAATGTGGATTATCATTTCTTTTGTTTTCACATTATGTATTTTCCTTATATAGTAATACAACACGACACCTTCATTGATTTCGTGGTGAAGAAAAACAGCACTTTATTGTCAGTATGGGTATTATCGTTTTAACTGAGTAATCTCTGTTCTTGAAATATCTTACAGAGTTCCATGAGAATGAATTGGACACCTGTGTCCTGACCTTATTTCTCCCTCCATTTCTCATGCTCTTTGTCTTCTCTTCTCTTTGTCTTCTTCTGCTACTGATGTAGCTGCTGTTCTTCTCTGCTCATCCGTCTCACTCATCTCGACTCTCCACCGTTCATCTCTCTCACTCCTTCTGTCTGCCACCGAAGCTGACTATAGCTTCAGGCTTCAGGCTTGTTCACAAGCCTCTTTCCAAAACCAAGCTACTGTGTTAACCAGCGTAGCATGAAAACCCTGTTAGCCAGCAAGTTAACCCTGGTTAACGCCATGTCAATGCTTTATTTAATAATCGCGTCTGGGAATTTCCTTCTCATTTGCCATCTTTTTTTTTTTTTTTTTTTTGCTTGTTTGGTAAAACTTCTTGGTCAACAAAAAAACGTTGATACTGCACTTTATTCACACTTTCTCAACATTAAGTGTGTAATGTGCTTTTGCTTACTTTACTACATTTGGGATTTCCACTGAAATGTAGGCCCTATTAGTTTTCAGAGATATATTAAAATATGGGCATGGGCTACTTCATCCATCGGGCTGCTGTAGAATATCAGCTGTCCCTGGGCTCCTCCTGTGCATTAGAGAGTTGACAGTTCTTCTTATAGCAGAAATGAGCGGAGTGCTCTGTGACTGATGGCGCTCCTTTGTCAATGACGGGAGGGGAGCTGCTGCTGGCAGTTTTGGGCCGAAGAACAGTACAGATTACATTAACATCAGTCAAGCTGTTGTCAGACGGGTGGGACATAAATAGGACCTCATTGATGCATAATGCAACAACTTTTCATTGTGATGTTTTCTGAGTAATAGGATCAGAAAGTGGCTGGAGAGGCAGTATGCCAAAGATCTGCAAAGATGTACCAGAAATAGTGCTTGAGGAGAAAAACCAGATTAAGGATTAAAGAGTTCATAAGCACGTTAAGATCATACACAATTCACTTTGAGTGGTCGGAAGACTATAAAAGTACAGTCCATTTACCATACTCTGGTGATGAGTAATTGACACACTGCAGGCAATGTGGAGCCCAGCGTGAGTATCTCATACTTTGCACGTCAGCTGGATACTCACGATGTCACATGATTGCGGGATCACATATCACACGATAATCCAATCTTGCCAGGCTTAAAGTGATGCATTTGTGTCCGGTAAACTACAGCACAGACCAATCGGCATCCTGTGAGGAGCTACTTACATGTGGCTGAGATGTATGCGAGAAGACAACAATGGCGGAAGTTATATATCAGAACTGGAGAGTATTTCTTCATGGAAGGACGAGCAAAGAACACCACTGAAGGCTTTTCTTCGGCAAGAGATTGATTGACAGATGGTTCATCCAATCAGCCGCCAAGTATTTTTGAAAGGGCCTGCCCTTTTCTAAACAGTTTCTAATGACGGCTTCTCAGATGGTTCTGTGTATCAAACCAGCTGGCGGGTCTGGTTTGGGTATCTCAGGGCATAGGGACTGACTGACTTTGTAATTCTGTGGTTGAAAGCATGCAATGCAACCGCAAAGCAGCTTAAAATCATGGTGACATTAGGAGGAATACATCATGAGTGGTCGTGACGGGGGCTAGAATTAATTTGACCAATCATATCACCTCGTTCTCTCTACTTTAAAAGCGGTATGATGTTCAGCAAAGTGCTTTGACAGTTTTATAATAGAGAAAGCAAAGCTTTTGACCTGGCCTAGTGCAGGCAGTCGGTGCGAGCAAAAAAATCCCAGGAAACCTTGACACAAAAATTGCACTGTGCTGTTTGATCACTGTGACACTGCCCCTACTGCGTCTCTCCTCCTACTTCAGTACAGTCAAGTTCACAGAGACTAGCAAAATACAGGTGCAGGCAGAAAAGAGCCGGTGTGCACCCAAGAAAAATGCTACTTTCCAGGCATAGCGCTGCAGTATGTGCTGTGCACTATCATGACAATATGAAATGCATATTGTGCCCCTTTAGCACAGGGCCCACAATACCATGAATTGGACATGCAATTCTGTTCGGCAAGTTGCTTTTAGCTTAAAGTTTGTTTTAGGCAAGGTGGAATATGGACACATGGGGCAACAGTTCAGCATCAATTTCTGAATGTCGGTCAATATTTGCAAACAGTGGAGTTGAATGGATAAAACTTGACAAGTTAGTGTCAGAGTTGTAAGGACATAGAACACAAAATAAGCTTTTTTTTTTAGAAAGAATAACCTCAGACTGGAAAATAGCTGTTGGAAATTTGCAACTGTTTTTGTTGTGAATATGAATCCTTTTTTTTTTTCATATGAAATTCTAATGTTTGTGTTATTACTAAAGTGTAATTCTTTTGCTTGGAGAGAGGGCGAAATGAGATTCTTGACAGTGCTCATCTTTCTTTAGGTCTAATCTGTCTTCCTTTGTGTGTGCACTCCTGGAGAACGCTGAATTTCTGTGCTACAGGCTTGAGGAGCGAAAGCTGAGGACAGTTCCCCGGAGTCCGGACGCCAAAGGCCCCCGGGCCTCCACAGCTCATAAACAGATGTGTCCTTGTCCCCAGCCAAGCGCAGCCACTCAAGTGGCAAAGCAGGGGCCCAATAATTGTGAAGAATTGAAAGCTAAATATTGGCTTTATCTCCTCAGTAATAAAAGGGCCATGAAATTGATTTAATGCTGCAGCGCTTCTCTTGGGTGGCTTCTTACAGCGTGAGCACAAAACAATGAGCAGCAGCCATCTATTAATTAACCCACCTAATCCTGCAAAGTTAATCTCTCACCACAACTTTGCCCGCAACTAACTTCCAAGCCAGTGGGTCTATTGGGGGTGTCATGACAATGGCAGCGCGGGGAAGATAGATTCAGCACTTAGGAAAGGAGAGGGGGCGGGGGGGGGGGGAGAGGTGGAGTGTGCTGCATGAAACACTGTTCCGCCCAGCAACCGTGGGGACTGTAAGTGGAAATGCAGGGGTGCATGGCCATCATTAGCATAGTATCAGAGTTGATTTGTGTTTTTGTGAAAAGAGGCGGAGAATATCATTTGAGCTGTACGAATCAGTTCCCTGTGTGGCGCGGCAGCAGCGGCATAAACGCGGCTGATTTTAGTTGCCTTTTGTCGTCCTTTTTTTTTCCCCCTGTTATTTTTTTCCCCCTGCCACCTCGGCCCCTTATTCTCTCCTGAGCTGTTAGACGGTTGGGAGGAAAAGTGACATTACTTTCTCTTCTTCACCTGCCTGCCAGTCGCAACATGATGGCACCTCACACCCAACACACACATTCATGGTCGTATTGTGTCGACCGAGTTGTGAATTACCTCCTTCTCAGCCGGCTGATGAAAAGCTATGTGTTTTTCTCTTTGGCTGCGGCTCATCTGACCCTGCCCTGTCACCCCCCCTCCTCCTCCTCCTCCTCCCCCTCCTTCCTCCCTCTCATCTCATCTTTTGTGTGAGCCCCTCTTGGTGGAATAGCAGTACAAGGCTGACTCGGAAAATAGGTCACCCACTGGTGCACTTCTCACCTCCACAGCATTCAAAAAAATAATTCTCCAAGGTGTCCTGTGCCATTTTGTAATGTCTAACCCACACAGTCTCCAGCATATGGCCAAAACATAGAAGAAATGCACACATGCACACACATTCAACTGAAGAAAAAAATAGATTAAGAAGGATTCCAACTGAGAGAATTTGGAGATCTTTTTTTTCTTCTTTTTTCTTTTTCCTAGTGAGGAAAGCATTTCCTGTGGAGATAATTTTAGGATACTGATTAGACATAGACGGTGTTGAGCCCAGAGTGAGGAATCTCATCACCACCGCTAATGACATGCCATTCCTGTGCTGAGAGCGGAGCCCAGGCCCTGGGCATGGACTAGCCTCTGTCAGCCACCTCTAGCTACTCTGTTCATTAAGGCTAACAATGTAATTACAATTCACAGATACTGCGTCGGCTTAATTACAGACTGATTATTAGGCTGATATTTGCAGGAATAATCAGACCCTAAAGAAGGGGATTTGTATTTGCATGGTAGTAAGGCCTTACAGTTATTATGGTATCATAAACTGACAATTTGGACAGATTTATGAATGTTTTTAAAGCTTCACAAATCTCAGCGTTGGAGTACTATAAATATTTACCAAAGAAGAAACGCGCACAAGAGACTTGTTCAGTCTTCACAACAGATTGAAGTCTCCTCTGAATGACGAATCTTCCAACAGATGTCTCCATTTGATTTGACATATTTCTCTACTGTGCGTCTTCTACCTGAATAGCCCAGCAAAAGAATGTGGAATACTTTGCCTCATGCATCGAAGTGGATGATTCAGATTCCATAGAAACTCCCAGTAATTGGGAGCACTCCTGAACAAAATGCAGGGCATGCTATGCCCATGTCTGTGCAGCTCAGAAGTGGCTGTAATCTTTCATCTAAAGCGTGTGACATAAACACCCTCCAGAGCCGAATGCTTTCACTAATATAATCAGGGACTTGGTGAATCGCGAAAGTCAGTTTACTCACAGTTTTATGGACGAATAAGAAGTTGCACCTTTTCAGACAGACAGAAATGTTCTATGAAAATCGAGAGGATATGAATTTAAAGTACATACTGTATAATATATATTCCAATATTATCACCCTGATGTACGTTGCTGTTCATGACTTTTTAATCCATAAAGTTTTTGTGCCATGGTTTTGATATAATTTGAAATTAGCCTTGTGATGATCATGACAAGCCCATTGAAGCTGCACAAGTTCTTTCTATTCCAGTGTGATATTCGGTGAATTGCTCTTGGCTATCCCTCTGTTTCTCCGTATGGATCAGTGGGTCTGCAGGGTTTTGAATATCACAGTGGGTTCAGTGAGAGTCGGCTGATAGATGTCGCCCTGACATGAGCCCCAGTCTTTGACAGCTATGGTTTTATCCCGTAGCTCAGTGCTGGTATCAACATTCTCCTGTAGCTCTGGAACGTACTCATCCATGTGCAGGAAGTGATGCGTGTGTGTATGTGTGTGTATGTGCCTGCAGGCTTCCCAGCGACAGCATACGGACCAGTGGCGGCAGCGGCGGTAGCAGCAGCGCGTGGCTCAGGTAGGGGGGCCCGTGGAAGAGGCGGCTACTTGGCGTACCCACAGAGCACAGGGCCAGGTAAACGCTCTGTCCATGTTCTGTGTGGCTGCTGCTCTCTCCAACTTCTCCTGCTCTGCTTCTCCCCATAGACATAGTCCCCCGAGCCCCCATGCACACACATCCGGCAACGATTTGAGCTTAGACTGACGGCATCGTACACACACAGTAGAGATTTCTACCCAGGGCCTCTCTGTGTACATGGTTCCACTGTTAAAACTGTTACTTTGATTTGACTCCAAAAAAAAAAGTTTAGTGAACTAGCAGGGAAAACTTAATAATATACAGTTAATGTAACACAAAAAATGTAGTGCAGCCTACATAAAAAAGCCAAGGCAATGAGATTATTAATATGATTAATAATCTCTAATATTCTAATATTATTCATATTATTATATGTATGTTTACTATTTCTTTCTGTGTATTGCACAAAGTCTACATTAAATAATTAGTTAACACTCAATATGCGTTTCAACAAATTAATTTAATTTTAAAAACAAATATAATGTCAACATTAATTTGAATAATTCAATAAATGATGTAATTATTGTTAGTTAATCTTAAGTACGCAAACATAATAAACCAAACCAGAGGTAAAAAACTTCTGAGACATTAGAATAAAAAACAAAAAAACTTGTTGTTCCCTCCATACAAATTACAATTTGACCCTGCAATGTATCAAGTGAGGACATACAGCTATCTTAAAACCCTTCACAGTACATAACTCCTACATAACACTCCTTCTGGAACATATAACTAACTTAACTACTTTACAGGCACTGCACAGTGCTGACACATGGACTGACTGTCCCAAGAAAGTTTCCAGAATTCCAAAAAATACTATTTTAAAGTGCAGCTCAATGTCTCATTTATAAACATATTTCATTAAACCATGAACTTAAAAAAAAACAACTTTCAATACCATTAAGAGAAAAACGTTCCCTGGAAGACGCACAGATTATTATCTAACTATGCACTGTCACATTTGTTACATATCAATTCAAGAGATGTTAGGTGATTAAATTCAGAAGATGCTTCATTCCTTTAGCCTTAAGATATCGTCTTGTTTTTTTAAAAAGGATCAGCTCCGAGCTGAGAGGGACGCATTCCAACAGTCTCAGTGAAGTTTTGTTCTTTCACCTCACATGAAGGATGCTATTTGCACACACTTGCTAGTTGCTACACTGACCTACTGCTCCTCCTTGGAGGTATACAAAGTACAAGAGGCACCATCCGACATGATAAAACAGAGAAGAGTACGTCTACTCAAGTCAGAGAGGGCCTGACTTGCCTATACGGTCATTCTTGTAACCACAGCATGTGTGAGACAATCAAGTCATGACTTCAACAATAATACTTTCAAATCTGCAATCAATATCATTTCTAATTCTATTTCTGTAAAACTTAAGAGTTTGTAAAAGTATTTTAACCACTTTTGCATAAATAATAGAAAATATCTCAAATAAATAAGGAAACAATATACAAAAGCACTACTAGTATGTTTCCCTTAGGACCATTTCCATTAAATTTCCCAAGAATAAACCTTTAACCCTTTTGGCTTTAACGTAAACTTTCGTTTCATGAACTAATTCCTCCGCACTCACTGCAACTGAAATACAAAACAATCTTCTTTAACCAAAAGTAAAACAATGCAGGTCTAAGTCTTTGCTTCGGAGCTAATGGCCTAAAACCAATGTCTGCTAATTCAAGCTACAAAAAAAAAGAAAGAAAAAGACACACGTGTAATATAAGTTTATAGCCACAAGTCCATGGGATGTTACCTGAAGCATGAGCAAGGGAAAGAGGGAGAACAGAGGAGGATTGATGGATAAAAGCTGCGAGTAGATTTCAGGCTGGATGCTGCAACAGACCAACGCGGTGCTCCGACCGGCAGCAACAGGAGACTTCTCCTCCTCACGGGGTCCATAGACTGTAGACCCTTGCCCCCTCTCTGCCCAATGAATACAAATGCCCTTCACCTCAGTGCCTTTAATCAGTCAATCATTCAAAAGATATGGTTACTCGTACTTTGCCTTTTAGATTACGAATAAAATACGATCTAAAAGTAGGTCACAGCTATTCAAGGAGTATTCCTTTGAGATCTCCTTGCAGCAAACATTTTGTGAAATAGTACAGGTTAAAAAAAAATGTTTGCAAATTAGGCAATACATTTCCACTTTGTCTAAATATTTGACTGCCAGGAGAATATTTCTCGATGCCAGATAAGAATATGTTTTGTTTGTCACATGGTATGTTAAGATCACCATTCATGGTAAACTAACCCTAGTTATAGTGAAATGTCAGCAGTATCGCAATTTACACTAAAGCTAGTCCTGTTTACTTTGTATGCTACCGCTCTTCTTTACTTTTCATGTACTTTTCTATCTATCTGGTATCTGGTGAAAGCGCCCTGAACCTTGGACACTTTACTAATGATTGTTTGCCATGTGGTTGCTGCACCGATTTAAATCGGATTCTGCTGCTGCACCTGTATGCTGCGGGGTATGAGTAAATACAAATGTTTAAAAATTCAGTTAGAAAGATAAGTCGGTGGCTCAGACATCAACTTCCAATACAACACACTCCGTTAAAGCGTGATTACGGCACACAGCGTATTCACATACAGACAAATATCTCCCAAGAGATGTGTCCCACAAACAGGAAGCAGGTTTCTTGCTGTCTTAAACACAGCATTGATTGACTTGTTGGCTTCATTTGGACATCCTGCTTTCTGCTCCTTAACAACTGTAGATCATTCAATAGCTGTCAATAATCGCTCCCCTGACTGAACACACAGCCTCCAGGCTTTAGTGTAGAGTGTCTCTCCTAATCAGACGTGCAATTAGAAGCTCGTTGGTAAAACTCTGTTTTAATTGTAACTCGAATGCTGTCTGCGCTGTGCAGTCCCTCACAAATATACAGTCAGTAGACTGCTGCTATAGTCACGTGCTGCGATACCTGAAGATGCACACACGTGTACATGAACACACAGGTGGCGACGGTACGAGCGGCTGAAGTGCATGCGTACCACCTACAGGCGCACACACATACAGACAAAACAAATTCCCCCGTCTGTCCTCATTTGCACTAAATTCAAATCAACACAGGGAACACTGGAAGCCAATCAGTTGCTCGGTCTTGCATATCGGGCTATTTGATTTTGCATTTTCAAAACAAACAATTTGCCCAACAATTGCAATGAACATCACCAAGAAGCAGGAATGTTGATTTGGGGTTAGCAGCAGCCAGGAAGCAAGAGACGTGATGGCAACCATTATGTACAGTTTAATTCTGACAGCTGCAAATGGAAGGGAGACGAGTAAATGACTATGAACAGGGGAAGGGGGTGGGGGTGGGGCGATGTGGGTGTGGGTTAGAGTGGTAAACAGTGACATCATGGGCCTGTTTTAGAGTACTTATATAGCCATGAGGCAGCAAAACATCACTCAGGGAAATAGCCATGCTCCCTATGGCTATGGCAGAATCTGTCTGCAAAGCATTATCACAATAACAAGCCAATCTGGAACATGGAAGTGATAATATATATATATATATATATATATATATATATATATATATATATATATATATATATCAGGTTGTCACCTAAATCAGCTGTATCTTTATGTTGTTACCATTTCTTAACGGTTTCATTCTCTTGAGAAAAGCGTCACCAATGCATCTTGATGATATAACAAGTCCAGTCCTTCGTTCTGTGGTGTGTGGATTTCTGACTTGGTAAATGAGGGTTTCCGGCACAGCCTCACTTACTTTTTGACAATGAGAGACAAATGCTTTATTGGTGATTTATCAAGTGTTTGAGATGGTGCTAATAGCACACTACTACATGGATGAATACACTCAGTGGTCTCTTCTCTCTATACAGACACAGAGGACACAAATTGTTAAGGCTTGACCTTCCTCTCTGTGTATTGTCCGGGGATGTCGCTGCATCTCCGTCCTATCATACGATCTCATTTGCAGTGTACTCGGGGCCCAAAATCAACTCGGGATTGAAAATAGCTATTCCAGTGGTTTATTTATTCATTTATTTGCCGAATTTTCTAATTTTAGTGCAGATGAGGGTTTTTGTTGTAAAGAAAAAGAAAGGAAAAAAAAAATCATATATAAGATGTAAGTGTGGATTCTTTGTGCTTTGACTCCACCTACAGTTCCCATAGAGCACCACATATACTGTGTGTACTTTGACCCAGTAGGTAGGGTGCATCAGGGGTGGGGTGTCACCTAAAGTGTCTGTCAAGTCAAGTTAAATGTCACAAAAAATAAAGACAGAAAAACATAAACATTCCTAAAAATATCCCAAATATAATTATACTTTAACCATGTTTACTATTCAGATATGTGTTTTTTCACAAGAAACCCGTTGTTTGCAGGTATCACTTTTCTTGGGCTGTGAGGGATGTTTGTCAGCAATACACGCAGAGAGCGTTGTAAACATGGAAGACATTTTCCATCCCTGACAGAGGGCACTTTCACACTACTCCCAAAGCTCAACAGACAAAATGACAGCATGCTGACTTCCCCCTCTATGGCAGACCAGTGCTGATGACAAGGTGTATTTTGGACTTCTCTTGAGTACCATAGCAACAAAAATTACTGAATACATAGACTCTGCACCATCTTTGAAAACTCTGCTACATCTATATTTGTATTTGTTTATCATATGTTCAAATTCCCATTGAGCTACCGGAGAAGATCTTATTGCTTATTTTTTAATTTGCATAATTCTACTTTCTCTTGTAGGTTTGCATTTAAATACTGCTCAAATACAATAGTTTGAGATGCAGCTTGAAGTTAAGTCTCCCATTTTAAGGCAGGAAAAAGTCCCAGTTATCAAAGTTGTTATTACTTCTATTGGAAAGACTACATGTTTTATTTATAAAAGGTTGACACCTGAGATGGTGTCAGTCCAGATACTTTTTGAAGAGGTTGGTCTTCAGTCGGTGTTTGAAGATGGCGAGGTATTTTTGCTGCCCTGATCTCTACCAGGAGCCCGTTGCACCACTAAAGAGCAAGAACAAGGAGTAGCCTTGACGCGCGTTTGTGAGAAAGTTTGAGACACTTTGGCTCCAGGCGACAAGTAGATCTGAGAGATGTGGCTACTGCACAGAGTTTACCATCGCCTGGAGCGAGAGAGGTGCTGGCCCAAACATGGCTTTATAAGCTGGTCTCACGGATTTTAACCTTGATTGAACTACTGCAGGGTGCCACTGGAGGATGCAAAGGGCAGTCACTTAATATCAGTGGGAGGAGCTGAACATCTGCATAGTAGAGCAGAAAAAGAGGAAATTGCTAATTTGGAGATGACTAATGCATGCACCAGCACCTGGGCTGCATTGTGGACACGTATAATCCACCTCTGCTGTTGATATGAAGGATGAACCTGCATAAATGTGCCACTGCTGCCGCTTAAAATTAATGTCAGGCAGTTTATACGTGAACATAATTCTAATGTAAGATGTTTATCTCAACAACAACAACAACACTATTTTGAACATTCTTTAAGCGGTTATCATTCTCTTTTCTTCATTTTAAAGTACACATATGTGACATTTCCTGTGCTATAGGATTGTCAGATAAAAGCAGAGTAAAATGCAAGTTGATGCAGATGGTTCTGACAGTCCAGGGAACTTCACAGGTCCCAGCCTACTCTGGTTGAGTGTTTTCCTGAGTCCCTCTGAGCTTTCTGCGAAGCTCAAAATGTCAGTCTTAGATCTCGGCTCTACCTGCAGTGTACTCAAAGCCCCATTCAGCTGCTGTTAGAGGACTGGGTACTTGCTATGTACACTGTGTCTGACTTGACTCAGGTGTTAAAAACTGAAATAGAGTTGGCTGTGGTCAGATATTGGACTGCTGTTTAGATTGCAGAGGTGGCTCTCGTTCAGTTTTACTGGGACTCAGAAAGGTCTTTGCGTTCTTGAAAGCCCATTCCTCCCCTCAGTTGGTTGTTGCTCTTCTTTGTTCTTTTCTCTCTTTTGTTCTACCCACTTCTTCTCCCGCCTCCTTTTTTCTTCACCAATGAAAAGAAGGAAACTCGTGTGACAGACATTTCCAAATTAAGATCATTATCAATTTCCTCCCAACAAGCTCTGTGATCTTCAGCAGTGCCAGAGAGGAGACCAGGATTGGCTGTGTGCACTGGTCTTAATCAATCTGGCTCTTTGTGAGCTCAGGTCCATTTGTCCCAGATGCTAATCTACAGAGCTCAGCTCTGAGGCCAGAGGCGCTTTACATGTATTTGGTGCAAAATAACATGAGCAGGCATGCCAAGCCCATCCCGCCTGGGTTTTTGTCTGAGGCCCAGGGAAAGATGTGACACATCGGGGAGGGCAAAGTGTCCCTTTGCGCCTCCGCCACGAAGCGATGCCTCTCACAGCTGTGGGTAGCAGATGCTCCGAGGTTACAGGCACAGGCCTTTAGGGACATCACCACTCTGCCCTCCAGGGGCTGCACACGTAACACACTCTCCAAAGAAAACTTACTGAGGGCTTAATGGGAGTACGGTATTTTATACTCAGTCCTCGTGAACTACAGTATGTGTTGTCTCCTTCCTAATCCGTACAGGAGTTTCTGTTTCATTGGCATCATACATTTATTTTGAAGTGACATTTGACAATCTTTTTACTTATTTGCAATAACAAATATGCAGATTGCAAAGTCAATTACATAGTTTCCCGCCTTCCTACTTCAATACACGATAGCATTTTGTACAACGCTGAGATAAATGCCAGCAAATTAAATTTTGTAAGATGCTGGAAGATTAACACACAATATCTGAGTGAGCGTTGCTGGAAATTGTAATTCCTCTTCCAGTAAATTCATATAGTCCTGCATCTAAGTGACCATTAGATGTAGCCAGTATCACTCTCAGATTTCACTTATAGTTAGTCCTACATTTCTTCAGATCACATAAGCCTGACCAGACATGTTTGAAAAAAAAGTGTTCAGCCAAAAGGCCAGGCCTGTCAGCTCCGAGGCGGCTCAGGATGGAGTAATCTGTGCCGACTGCCGATAACTGAGTGCCCTTTCTCAGTACCAGCTAGACCGGATCCCACACAGGTTAAAAATCTGCATTGAAATCATTTAGTGTGCAAATTAGTGTGCGCTGATTAGTTGCACATTGTTTTACCCACGATCCAGTGTTCACAATGCCTCTCTTCCTCTGTAACTTTCCACTATCATTACCCAACCAAGGTTGCAAGGTAAACCCAAATCAGTAGCTCTGTTACGTTTTTCCATTTCTGGAACGAACAGAAAGAAAAAGGAAGAGCAGGCATAAAATGAAAAGTAAAAAAAAATAATCAGAAGCCTGAGTATGGGTGAGTAAATGCAAGAAGAAATCATCTGTTAAAATTAATTAGCCAAGCTTCTCTGAACAGAAAATGACAAGACATTAAATATGTATTATTTATGAAATGTCTGTGCTCTCCAAAAAGGGTGTCTAGTGCTGTTAATTACTCAGCCATTCATTCAGAAAAGATTATTTCAAATGGAAAGTGAAAGCAAGGCTATACAGCAAAAGAGCTGTTAGTTTCTTTCACGCTATTTTTAAATGACATTGGTGAAAATGGAAAAGCTAATTATGGTAGCTCTGAAATTCAAAGCTAATTTGAGAAGCAGCATGTCAGGTTTATTGACATCTTCTGTAGAGTGATGTGGTTTGATGGCCACCGAGGAATCACTCCGGCGCCGCGAGGGAAAGGGAGGAGAGGCTGCATGAAAAATTATTCCTTGCAGAAATGGAAATAACTTATGTTAATAGATTTTTAGATTCCCCTGTTCCCATTGTTCCCTGTAGAAATAACTGGTATATGTAAAGTATATTCAAAGAGTTGACGTATAGATGAAAAGTGAAGGCCTTTTGAACTGACTTGTTTGCGAACATATACATAACATGCGAAAATAAAACGGCATCAGAAAAATATTGCAAATACAGGTTTTGCTGTTGTTCAATATAAGTTGCTTTTCGGGTTATAGCAGGTTAGTTTATATGTGGAGTTTCTCTGCGATTTAATGAGAGGATCATCCCGAATTTGGTGCAGAACACTGGCTAACTTATGAAAATATTTATAAGTCCCAACAGGCCAGGGAGCATGACGCTGTATTTTATCATCGGCGTGATTAGTTTTATTTTCCAACCGGTGAGAAAAAGAGCCGCAGTGCTTTCAAGGTTTGTGATTCCTCCTTAAAGGCAGTCACCTGGCAAAGTGGGAACGAGAGCAGGGCATTTATCCACTTACAGAGAGCCACCCCGATGATGTCAGTAACAGATGACTGCAAGACACTCCCCTCGCCATCGCTTCGCAGCCAGCGTTGGTCACCGAGGGCAGAAGGGAAAGAGGGTGGGGGTAGGGGAGATAATTACCAGTATAAATGAAGCCCTGCGAACGATTCGCACTGCTGGGTCCCCTGATCTAGTCTCCAAGGCAACCTCAGCACGCTCATTTGTTTTGTAGATGAGTAATTACATCCAATTAGTGGCCAGTGGGGGAAAAAAATGGAGTCCAAGAAAGGCCCATTGTTCTGGATAGATTGTGTGAATATTAATAGTGGGGAGGTCTGTGGCACAGTGATATGATCGGTGATACTAATGCAGCTGTGGGCACACTCTGCCCAGTCTCATCCTGCAGAACTGATCGCCACTGATGAAAATATATGGCTTTGAGTTTGTGTGCCCGCATGTTTGTGCACGAGTCATACTCTTTTTCCAGCTGTGTCTGTCTCGGCAAAAACAAAGCCGGTTTCTTACCTGAGCCTGCCGCACCTGCAGACAGTGCAACGGCATGCCGTGTCTGAAAACTTCTCAAATTTCATCATTACCTGGATAAATGTTATTTACAATATAGAAACATATCCTGATTTCACCGTGGCAGAGGAAATGAAGTCTTCTTGCTCTTCATTCATAATAGAATTGAGCAAAGTAATGTTGCCTTTCTCCCTTTTTGTGCCAACATTGTTGAGGACATGGTCATCTATAGATAAACCTTGTCAATTGTCAATCGGGATCCTGTATTTACGTTCAGCGTAGTCGTCCTCACCGTGACCGGTCAGTTGATCCGTACTGTGTGATCATACAAGTGGCAGGTTCTGGCTAAACAGACAATTTAAACCTGTAATGTGAGTTGACACAACAGGATTAAAGAAAACAAAGTGTCTGCCCAGTTTAATGTGATTCAGTTACTTACAATTAGAAGCTTATCTCAAATGGAAATTACTTCCCTGTCCAATTTTGAAGCAACACCCACTTCGATAATTTGCTGCTAATAATATTTTGATTTAAAACTCAAAATACTCTTAATTGAATGTAGGCTTTGTCTAAATAATAATGGTAACACATATGTAAACGGTTTATTATTATTTGTCACCACATTTTTTCTTTTCATGAGTGAGGCAATCCATATAATATTAATATATCTACCTGCAACTCTAAAGCAGTGAAGCACAGTGAAGGTATCATGAAATGGAAAGTAAGGCCTGTTTGGTTCCAGTCTCAACACTGTTCTGAGCTGCTGACATATTTGGAATGGCTTCTTTATGAATTCCCAACAACACGGTTTGCTCTATTGTCAAATGTTTTTTAGTTTTCCCCTCCGTTATAATTATTCCATTGATTCAGTTTTCCTCATTAGCGAGGCCAATCAATGTTCTGTGACATTTGTCTAAGTGAAGTAAATGGAATGATTGGTTCTTGAGCTTTGTTCAATGTGTCAGGCATTATGTGACGTACGTGGGAAGCCTGCCGTATTTGGAGCCTATAATTTGATGAGTGGGCAGACAGCCCACAAGTGGCGAGATCAGAGTGCTAAAAAGCATTGGCGGAGAGAAACATGGCGGGTGCTTACATTCCATTTGGCAGAAGTGGACTGTCTCACTCTGAATGGGTAGAGGTGAAGTGGCTTTGAATGGCTGTTCGCTCCAGGACCCAAATAAAAAAACAAAACACACAGCAGGGGAAACCCAGCATGGAAAAGCCGGTGTCACCAATCTCAGTCCCTCCTGAGTAGATTAACTCTGTTATCAAGGAGGTGTGAGAAGCAGCGGTTTCTTTTAATTGCACTCTTTACATGAGCAGCTTGTCTCAGATTAAGAGGACAAGCAATAAACGCCAGCACGACTTATTGCTGAAAGACATTTTCTAAACTGTTGATAATCCACCATCTGTGTCAAAGAGACAATCTGAGACGTGCTTGGGGTACTTAGGATATTTCACAATCATCAATAAACATGAACGCCTATATCTCATTCACATAAAAACAATCTGTTGCTATTGGTAAAAAAAGAAAATGCTTTAAATGAATTATTGACTGGTTCACACAGTGTTTCTTTTCATTTAAAGGACAAAAGCTTCCTTCAGGTGTGTCGACCAAAAATTGTCGGTTTTGAAATGAGAAATGTATTGACCTGTGTTTTAATGATTCTTCAGTTTTTATCTCACTCCTTGATGATCACGATTGCAAGAAAACATACGGGGCACAGGTCAATTATGCAAAAGCCAAAATATCAAAGCTGTGGCCTTACTGTTTGTTTAGTATGTATTGTTATTGGTCCATTTGAATCAAGTCAAAGGTATTAGAGTAAATGAGGAGGTTTGAAGTGTGTCATTTCAGGGAGAGATAGCATGTATCCATAATTGTACAGCTAATGTATATGATAGAGCTGAGCATATCAAAAACGGACCATATGCCAAGGGGGCCTGGCCACATGGTAGGAGCTGCTGGGGAGGGAGGGAATGGGGGGGCATTTAAAGCAGAGAAAACTCAAGGATGTATTCTAAAAACGGTGTAGCGCACCGCCAAGCTATGCTTAACAATCTGGACATTGACTTTGACATTGAAAGAGTTGTTTTCCACAATGATGGAGTCCCCTCCCCTCCCCCTCCCCACCCTATACTGTATCTCCCAGGCCTCCCCGATTATGGGTTTTACTCTACGCCCAGTGACCAGAGGGGGGGGCCCTGCTCCTTTGCTGACTATGGCTCCCTGGGGCCCCAAGCGGCTCAGATGCTGCACAGTGAGCATGCCACCTCCGCCTGCAACTCCCCCCTCCAGCACCTACACAGCCCGGATCAATTTAAGAACCCAGGTTTGTATATGCGCATCTATCTCATCCACTTTTTGGACTTTTCAGTTTGATTCATGACATTATTCCATGCAGATGATCTAATCTTTTTTTTGTTTTTATAGATTTTCTCTTCTTTTGTTAAGGAAACCAAAAAAAAAAAATCCCTCCCCCCCTTAAAAATAAACCCTATATAAACAGGTCTTGCTGACAAAGTAGCATTGCATGTTCTTCCTCCTTTGTTTCAATTTGAAATGTAGATTTTCTGTTTCTTTGTGAAGTTATGTTCCAGCCCCTGCTTGCACATAAGGGGCAGACACATACAGAATGTACTCCTTCATTTGCATGTGAACAAAATAACTACTGATGATGTCGCAGAGTACACCGGCCTCTCTAACACAGCTCAAGTTTATGTGAATTTTGAACAGCGAAGGAACGAGTTAAGTGTGGGAGTGAGAGTTTTTTTTTAGTCAAGCCCTTTCAGTATTTTAAGTGTAGGAATGATTGCTCATGTTATTAGTGTGTGAGAGTCTGACTAGGAAATCAGTGGAAATGCTGCACGATGTCAGACACTTAAAAGACAACATTTTTGCATAATACAGCCATTACTCTGCAACACAAGCACAATTTCATCTTGTGCGCTTTTTTTGATGTTCTCTCATCTACCTTACGTAATCGTAGCTTTCTAAAGTAAAATATACTCCACATTGACATTTCAACACCTGCATGCAGTGCGTAAAAAATATTATGAAGTCATGCTATGTCTTTGAGAACAGACAGACGTCTTCCAAGATTTTTTTTTAATCCTACAGTATTTATATGTTTATTATATGCTCATGTTCATGTTTGCACTGACATGACGTACCACCAATGTTCATTTCATCTGAGGTAGTCGTAAGCAGGTCTAAGTGTAGTGTGGTGCCTTCATGCGATGCCTTGCTGTGGGTGACAGCTTTGACCTACACACAGCGGTTAGGTTCCCCGTCTCTGGAGACTCACGTTCCCCGCTGGGCATGAATCCTGCCGCACCCGTCAGTCTTGTCTTCCCCCACTTCGAAACAATAGCAAAAATATTTAAAAAAAACACCCTTTTGGACTAATGAAGTGAGCGTGTAAGCGTTGGGTCCAACTCTCCACCCTAATGGTCAAAGTGTTGGCCAGCTGCCCCGGGCAGATGTTGGCATTTCCTACAGTCTGTCCATCCGTACGAACCTCAGCACAGCAAATGGCAAAAACCACAGACAGAAACAACTGCACAGACGTGATTGTTCTGAAGGGTTTCTTGTTGGCCTGCTGTTTTAGCGTCATTGTCACAACACTCGTGCAAGTGTGATAGTGCTCCGGACATAGTTCACCATACAGTGTGAAGTGTTTGATTTCATAGACAGCTGCATGGCAGGGGAAAGATCCCTACTACTTTACATCACTGCAGATATACACGTTACAGTTGACATGAGAGTAGTAAGGGTACAGATCAACCCTCCCTTCTTTAGCAGCAGCTACTGTAAGTCGCTCCGGACTGGCTGTTTTTTGTTTGAGTTTTTGCTTGGTCAGTAAAGCCTAGGTTTTTCTTACCTGAGAGGACATGTTCGAATCCTGAGTGAGTCAACACAATTTCTGTGCCTGTTTTCTGTGAAATAGAGTTTATATTTGTAGCCAACCTTGACCCTAATGATATGAGAATCAGAGAGCACATTAAAGTAAATGGAATCACAATGGTTGTGATTTTTTTTGGATGTTTGTTTTAAGTAGATAAGGAGAATGGTTTTCAGGAAGTATAATTGTTTTTTTGTGTCCATTCGGTGCCTTGTGATGATGATTACCAGCCGCAGGTCGTAGATTACCCGTGTTTCATTTATCATGCCATTACTGTGCAAACGCTATGGTGGGCCGCCCTGCTCCTCGCAAAGCGCTCAGTCCACAGGTGGAGATTGTGCCCCGCAGATTGCTGGCCTGAGAGGGAGAACAGGATATATGCATGTTGAAGACAAATATCTCCTTGATAAATGCTTTTTCCCTTGTGCACAGTGCCTACGTCTGTACGTCAGCACGACATTTAAGTGAGTAAAAATGAAGCAAATAGAACCTGGAAGCCACAGACTGGCAACGTAGCACACAGTGTCCTGTATAGAGTTAGACAGCAGACATTCATTCGTTCAGGTCTTTCCATTTTTTCTCTCTCAAAGTGCTTCACACACAGAAGTCACCCCTAGCGTCAAATGATTTTCTCTTTACGGTCGGATGTTTCTGCGAGTACCAAAGGACTGAAGCATAAAGATTTAGCAATGTCATTACTTATGTAAAACAGTATATGAATATTAACACACTACAACAATCTGACCCACGTTGCACTTGAGATTGTTTGGCTCCCAAAGTCAAATCCAGAACCATTACTGCCTCAACGTTTTAAAAATAAATAAATAAATAAAAAACAGTTTCACATGGAGAGGGGTGAGCCACACTCTTAATAAAAAATCACCAGTCATAGAAAATGAGGATTGCCATTTTGACTGAAAAAGTTCTTAATTATATAATAAGCCAGCCTACTGGGGGGCTGTGCAGGCAAGATAAGAGCACTAGCTGCTCACTGTGCAAAGTCCTCACAGTTAAACAGCAGCGTCAACCCTGCTAGATGTGTGTTTAGTGAGATGGCTTCATTTTTCTGGAGTGCTTTGTGCGGATATGTTTTCAGGTGCTTCTGTTGGACCTAGCGTGTCTAATACAGCTTTGATAGATGGAGTCGCGATATGTTAAACACGGCGACAATGATACAGTTTGTATACCGTGCGTGTCGACACTTTTGGATGTACCGCAGTTGCACTCTGTATTTTCTCACTTGTTCTACAAGGCCTTCCTCTCATGCATCATAGGGCTCATGAGCTCATATATACACAAGATCGAGCATTTTGCTGTGGTCGGAAGATTTTTCTCTTTAATACAGTTTCTTTCTTTTTTTCACAGTCTTGTCTTTGAATGAGGGTGAGACGGAGGGTTATGTGAAGCTGACAGCAGAGGAGATTGCTGTTAAGAGATCACTGCGTTTTTCTTTCTCCCCGACTGCTGTTTTTTTTTTTTTTCCTGCATTGCAAGTGTTATTGGCCTTTAGTTGGCATCTGGATTTTCAAAAGACATTTTATTAGTCAGAGTTGCTCTTACTCACAGGGCAAAGGTGGTAAGTCATGTACAGTATTTCTTTTTTATCCCCCCCGAGTTTGGACCTGCACATGAAGTCGGGTCATGCTTTTATATTTCCCCTTTATGCCTCCTTTCTCTTGTCTCACATACCTCTTTTTGCTTTATGCCTGAAGTTACACCAGCAGACGGAAAAGCTGAAGCACACAGCTGAAATAATGGAGAATATTTTTAGCAGTTTCTTGCCGTTAACTATGAATCATAGATCATATAGGAAAGCATAAAGTAGTATATCTCAAATGTCTGGGTTCAAAACTCTCAAGTGAAATCTTAAATCGGTAATATATAACGATCCTTTGTTACTCTTCTTATTCAATAGCTAATGATGCTTTACAAGTACTCCTTCACATTATGCATGGCAACATTGACACTGCAACCTTACTAGTTTATTAGCATGGTGGAAGTATTTCTAGCAGTGTGCTTGTTTTGTGTTGTGCATGACTATACAAAGTGAATGTTACTCCTATGCATAACACACACAGCATGTAGATTATATTCAGAATATCATACTGGATTCACCCCTAATTCTGGCTCTTTAAAATCATGTTAAATCTAAATCCTGCACCTTTTTTGTCGTTTGATATCAAATTAAATTGAAAAACTTTATTATCAGTGAGTATTTTTACTGTGAACTATGATCAAGTCCTTGGAGACAAACATGAATCCAGTAGTGTGTTCTTTTGATTTAAACGTTTCCCTTTGAGTCATAGCAAGTAAGAGTCGTACTGATGGCTGTTGGGTGTTTCTGAGCTGCTCTGCTCCCCGCTGTGTTTGTGTGCAGGCGCCAACCCGTCAAGGCCCGGAGGTTTCCCTGGTGCTAACAGTCCAGGGCCTGTGGCTGACCTGTACGGACCTAGCAGCCAGGATTCAGCTGTGGGCAACTACATCAGTGCTGCTAGCCCTCAGCCTGGCTCTGGGTTTGGCCCCAGCATCACAGTGAGTACTCGGATGCAGACTGCCTGTCGTGTCTGGCCGCACCTTGAGCTCAGTTGCCTCCCCTGTGTCCGAATACCGCCACTAAAATAAGACACTAAACCGATGCATGCTGCCTGTGATTGAGATGTTCTGTAACATTAGACTTTTATTATAAGGAGTAGAGCTTTCTTATTGTTAAAGGACTTAATACTCTTCCACTGACTTGATCAAAAATAACCACCACCTGCCTCTAAGCAAACATCCCAAATCCAGATAAGCCCAGAGCAACCATTCAGTGGATTCTAAGAGTTATTTCTGTGCAGCGAGCTGTCCACGGTCATCGAGTTCAGAGGTCCCATAAGCATTTTGTACATCTGGGTAAACCCCGTCTCAGCTCTCAAAGTTATCTGTGTCAAATGCAAATGTTTGTTCCCCTTAGCTGTTGCCCGAATCACCTCATTCTAGACTTTGTGTCACCTTCCCAGAACAAATTTCCTTTATTTTTAGAAACCCATCTGTACCAGAGCTTGAGCTTGCTCCGTCACTAGGACAATGCTTCCAGCAGGTCGCTTCTCTCCCAGCGTCCTTGTCCAGGTGTAGCTTCTCAGCCAGGTGTTGTTGCACGCTTTTTCTCCTGCTGAGCAGTAAGCTGCCAATTGCCATGTCATCCCATAAATGTAAGACCTGCAGGGCTAGTGGAGGTGTTCTCAGTGTGGCTATGTGAATGTGCTCCGATGTCTGTCTTGTCCCGAGTGTGTCAGTTCAGTTGATGTGCAGCAACCCGTTAATAATCCTGCCTCTTGCTGTGGCTGCAATCAAAGAGAAGCCACTACAAAAAATGCTTGCAAGGCCCCAGTGACGATGAAGACATGGTCTGGCAAGATAGTGGCGCGTAATAAACATCTTTTACAAAATGAGGTTCTCTTTTATTATAACCCCAAAGTCTTAAAGAGATCAACTTAAAGCCAATAAAAATGGCAGAGGAGTAACTTCAACCAAGCTGAAATAAAGAAGCGACCTTATTTATATGCGGTATATAAATATTTAATACGTGTCCTGTAACACATTATAAAGTACGCAGCAATAAGGACATTATGTAATGTTAAAGTACAGTATTTGTCAATTATTAAGAACGTATTTGATATCTTCCATCCTATCTCAGTGTCACCGTCATAGACCCTTATCCAGTGTTATTTTGTGTACTTCCTTTAGTTACTGTGCGCTCGACCACTTAAAACGGATCACGGTTGTAATCCATCAGTGATTCATAAGTGGGACATAATCTTGTTATGTTATGAATGTTTCAGTGTTGCTAAATTAGCCGTCGAAAAACAGGCAAAGGCTTCATACTGTATAACCTAGACATTCAAATGTTACCGTTCAAATCCAGCCAAATTAAATTTAGTCTTAATTAGCTAGTAGCTCTTCATCTTATGTTCAGGACCTTGTTTTCAAACAAAGGGACAATGTTCAAACTCCCCGACAGAAGACTCGATCAGCGCTTTGTTTACTTTGCCTGTGTGTCGGTCTACCCTGGACCTCACTGAATAATTAATCTCAAATGTTGCCATCAGAATTTTATGGCCCCTAGCAAGGTGCAGCAGGGCTACGTTCTTCGACTCGCTGTCAGCCTTGCTGGGCCATGTTTGTACTGTTTTACATGACTGAACTGAGTGACACAGGAAAGGTTATGAAAATAACACCTGCTTTTCTGTAAGAAGTTAATTAATGCATGGCTTAACTGAGGTGGAATCACAACAGGCCCATTAGTACTGCAAGCAAGCACTGCAAGACTACAGGGTGAAGACGCTCTAAATTTTTGTGTCATTAATTTGAATTTTTTCTTTTACAGTAACCACAACGACATTTGTGGGGTTTCTTGCTCTTATTGTAGTGTTATAAGTTCAGTTTAAAGCATCTTTATTGTTTTGTCTGGCCATGGTATTTCATGGTGGTGCTTTTCTGGTAAGTTGTGACTTTGTGGAATCACACATTGTGCTTTTGGCTGCTACATTTTGTGCATCTCTGTTGTGAGGAATAGCACAGGAGACTCATCAGAGTGTGCGGTACATCGAATCAATGGGACTAATTCTAACGGCTTAGCGAGGATGAAGTGAATGTGAGAAGCAGTCAGGTTATGGGTATGGAAAAGTGCCACTGGGACCAAATGGGCAAAATAGCTCATGAGAAGATAAAATAGCTCATTTTAAGTTTGATAAATATGTGTAATGGATTGATGATGTCCAAACGAAAACAGAGCTTAACAGAAAAATGCATTGTATTGCCGTTTCGCTTCCTAAGCAAAGCCTCTCTTATTAATTGTTTTAGGTCCACTGGCTATCTGCGATAATCTGTTGGTCTCTGTGTAGGAAGCAAAATATTTGTTATGAAAGACCGCGCTGGCTCGTTTTCAAAGCAGATTTGCCAGCAGATAGTCCACAGATGGAAATGAGGCCATTTCTTTCCATTAATTGTAACCATTTGTAACCATGCTGTGTTACAGAATGTAAAAAACAAGTCTTTGATTGCAACAAATATGATCGATTCTGAAAAAAATATATTTTACTGTTTTTTTTGTTGTCACATTTACCATAAAACAGTTTAAAAATCTGATTTATATTAAAAAACAAAGGCCAGGTTTTGTGACTCCCTTGCAGAATGTCAAATTGTGCCTGTGATATTAAATACTAAATCGCCACTTGAGAATTACCCAGTGAATCAAACAGAGTGCAATAAAGCAGAGAGGTGATGCAGCAGCCCTGTGACTCTCTGCTCTCGGCGAGATGATCTCTCTATTCAGAACATTAAAATGGGAAATGATTCAGAACTAAAATGTGCTTTATATTTCATTTTTATGACTGAGGATGTTGTTGAACTGAATACATGTCGGATCATTGTATGTCACAACCCCATGGATGACTTCAGAGTCACTGATTTGTCGCTTCGGTCCTACGCTCCAGTGATTTTATTAATCCCTTTAGCCAATATCAAAACAGCCACTGTGAAGGAGCAGTAATGAACTTAACTGTTTTTTTTTATGCAAGACAATTAGAGTGCAATTAGTTGATTGAAGTGATAAAGACAGATAATCGCTGTTGAAAGTGCATCTCTTTTCAATCCAAGGATTTGTGCAGACCTGTCAGTCGTGATAACTGAGCTTCATAATGAAGACCATTCAATACTCCAAAACACACTGATGTTACTGAGCGCTCTTCATGATCCTTTTCTCTGCATGCTTTCAGCTCTAATCAACTGTGTATGTTGGCATGAGTGGGGATTGTGTGTGTTTTATTGTCTCCTTGACATATTTTTTGTTTACACAATTTTTCACTGATTGTCACCTGACATAGAAAATAAAATGAAGGGAAACACTTTCAATGATGCCCGTGTCTATGCTGTGTTATCAACATACTTATACTGCTTTATAATCTGTTTATAGCATTATATGATTATAGTTATGAGCACTCATAAGGCCTTATAAGAATAATACCTCATTATAAGCATGTTTCATGACATATGAGGCAAGAATTGTAATGTAATTCCTAGTTGTAATTAATTAATAGTTGAAATACATTATATTTTTAATTATGCATTATGGTCACTGTATTATAATGCAATTATTAGTTTCTCTAAGTGGTGCTTATAACTATGATCATATGCTATAAGCAGATTACGATGCATTATATGTATGTTTACAATAGATTATAGACATAGAAAGTGCTACCAACTGAAGTTAAAATAGTTAACACAGTATGGGATCATTTACTTCATATGGAATTTCTAACTATTTTCCACTTATTTTGACCATTAAATGAGTCCTACTTCCTGTAGTAATTTTGCAGCATGCCCTGTTTTCTCCATTACAGGACTACACAATGAACTTGTATAACAGACTGTATATGACAAAAGTCTCCTGCTCTGCTACTGAACATGATCAAACTGAATCAAAACGTTCACATTCATGATATGATACTCACTTTTTCTCTCCTTGAAATGCATACTGACAAAAGCACTAACTGTACACTTTTAGGGCCCGTTGATTGCGACAGCTTTTACAAATGGATACCATTGAACAGGTGGCCGGTTGCCATCTCATCAGAGGTATTGCATTTTACTTACTGTGCATTTCTATTCTAATACATGTTCATCACATCATTCTCTGTTTATTCGCCTTCCCTCACAGTGACAGAGCTGGTAGTGAAGTGTGAGTGTGACGGAAGGTTTACGTCTTCATAAATCTGGAGGCCTCTGCTGTGGCGAGGTGGTCTGTACGATGGCAGTAGAAACGATTATCATTGATTTAAACAAATTCAATCATTGTTTGTGTGACTTGCTGCGGAAGAAGTTCATACTTCAGTCACACACACACACACACATGCTACCAGTTTTTCTTCCTTTTTTCTTATTAACACTACACACACTTACACATATTTTCTGAGAACAGAACTCGCGCCACACTACTTCACCGCTACGACTAAAATAAATCCAAAACCTCTTACCAACAAGCCAATTGCCTTGAATCATTAAATATTAAACAAGCAGTTAATGTCTACGAGGAACCGAATATTTCAGTTTCATCATGTTTATTTTGTCACTGTAATTCATCTCTATTAACATTGTCTCTCATATGTAAGGTAGAACCACTCTCTATATAACCCACTCAACATGTCTTGAGCTTTTTGTCCGCTTCCAGCTACTTTTGGTAGATAGGATGTGTGGTGTGTGTTGAACTCGTTTGTGCACATGTGTGTTTAAATGACTGTTTAATGGGTTAATTCCCTTTAAGCAATCAACCCAGCTAAGCATTACCGCTATTTGAACACTCGACAGTAGCGGCACGCGTGTGAACCTGATTGCTAAGTTAACAAGAAGTATAGTCTGTAATTATGTAACTCCTGCAGCAACTTTTAACCCACTGCTATTTACAATAATTGCTGTCACATTTGTTTTATGCTGTTGTGCCTCAGAAGGTATCTGTGGTCAGGATTAACGCGAATGAAGTGAATGTTTTTTTAATGCTGTTGCCATCCTTTCTTTCTTTCTCTATCACCCAGCAGAGTATATCTGGTGGCCCAGGAAAGACAGGACGAAGTTTCTAATTGGCTTTGTGTGCAGGTGATGCTATCCAACTTCAAGCACTACAGCGTCACCTAGGCAAAAAGAACAAAAGTCGGAACCATATGAAGAAGAAAAGAAAAACGTTAGTCATCTCAGAAAAATAACAACTGCTGTACTATAATCCAAACCTCCTATAACTTTACAACCTGGTTTGGTATGATGTTTCACGTCGATTTCATTCACAAATTTCCTTCCTCTGTTAGCTTTTGTTTTGATTAGTTTTTAGGGAGTCATTTTAGTTTTAACCTTAATTTTTGTGTCATTTTATTTGATCTTAAAGTATATTTGTGGAAATGGATTTTGTTTGAAGTTCGGGGGTCATAGCCAAGAATATCTGCAAGTCATGTCTTCATCTTTGTAGTGTAAAGGAGCAATGATTGGATGTTCTATTCGGTCTTTCTGAAAAAAAAAGGAAAAAAAAAAGCTCAGTGTGGAGAGAATTGGAAGGAAAAAAAATTACATTTTAAGGAAACTTTAAAGAGGGTATCTAAGTAATAAATCTTAGTAGCTGTTTTATTTCTTGTGATGTCTCATTGTTAACCATAATTACCTATTTTTGGGCAATACAAAGAGGACTCCAATATTTTTATGGTCCTTTTTTATAAGTGTTGTTTTTGTTGTTTAGAAATATATATATATGCTATAACAAATTTCATATAACTACATTGTGAATTCAAACTTGAGAAAAAGAAATGTAGCTGTACATATTATTCCAGTCACTGCATATAACCAACTCAGTGAGAGAATAGCATATTTTTGTGATGGTGTGTCAAAAGAACATGTTATAGCGTGTGAATAGAAGAAAAAGATGTAAACAGTTATTATTATACTTTTTCTGCTGGAAGACGGTATAAACGACCCCAGAGACAAACAGAACACACGTTCTCTGTAAATACCGGAGCCGAATAATTTTACAAGTGTCATACCAGCAAATTTACAAACGGTGAGTTAAGTCAACAGTTTTAAGAAATTAAAAAAAAAAAAAAAGAGCCTGATTGGTATCTTTTGTTTAACTGTTAAGGTATCAGTATCATTTCAAAGAGATGGAGAGAGAGAAGAAAACAAAAAGATGATTTAATCCAAAGCACACTGTACTTAGATGTGAAGATTAGAACTTGAAGCAGGCATTTTACAGTGCTCTGTGCGACCTGACACTTTTATACTCTTGAGAGTAACTTAGGTGTATGTTATTGTTTGTTTCATCCTGCTTGTTCCCGATTCGTTTTTTGTTTTTTTTGGAACACGAGATCTGGGCTCTGAGCTGGAGCCTTTATGTAACGCTTGTTCTCTGAGTCAGTTCTTTTATGAATGAATTAGGAAAGTAAACATTTTGATACCATACCTCAGCCTTTGTGAGTTCTATTGCGGAATCATTGGCAGGTTTTAATTTATTCTAGTGGCAAAACAAAGGAAAACACTGAAAGGTAATAAAGCGAGTAATCATTGCACTGTGAGTAGTAAAGTACAGGCCATTTTCCTATTTGCACATGTATATGTCGGCTTTCTAAAAAAACGGCCCTGTGCTTTGGGATAGTATGAAGGATTTGGGGTTAATGTATTCTCGACTTCAGAGTTTTGAGGAGAGTTAACAGTTTGGGAAGTAGTAACTGATATGTTGCAGTGTACACTTGGATCTCTTTATATATTAGACCCATGTCTCATCTAAAGATATTTATACAGGGTTAAAAGATGACACTGAATTATTCACTCTCTGTCGCTGCACCAGGTTTTACACAGTGTGTGTGGTTAATGATTTTACTCATGACAGACATTTAATAATAACATGCTCCCGTCCGGTTTTTAAAAGTCATTAATGGAATGAATGGTGTGTTTTCTGAACTCCTTTACCTGCAGCAGGTGTACTCGTTTTTTTCATTTGACCCACTTCTTGTCTCATTTCTTTTATTTCAAAACAACCAGGTAAAGAAATATGCTGGATACTTCTAAAGTAAATGATATGGAGGTGTGATCAAGTAATAATTTAAAGAGTAAAGAAAAAAAACAACCTTGTAATGTTCAAATGTAAAAGAAAATAAGAAATACAAAACTATAAAAAAAAAAGAAAGATGCTTCTTTGCTGATTTCAAGTTTAATCAGAGTTTTATTGATACTTTGTGGTTTATATATTAATAATTGTAATATACTATTAAAATGTACTGTGCATCCATTGCTTTCTCTCTTTCCATTCCCCATCCTCAGAGATCCTACTTCTTTCGTTGATCATTCATGTATTTCATTAGTGTGTAAAGAAATCACAGTTAACTTGTAAACAGAGTGCTGTCTTTGATACCAGTGTAGTGGTCTTTGTTGTTCTCCCTTGCTCTACCTCTCCTTTCTCTCATATTTATCCCTCTCCCCTCTCGCGCTCTTTTTCTATCTCCTGTAATTACAAAGTAGATGTTATATAGGACTCATTAATATAATACTTGTAGTGAATAGTGGATTTAGGACCAGTCAAGATAGACCTTTCTCTAAATGATCATGTTATTCTGAGATTTGCAGTTAATTATTTTGATAGAGGTTCATAATAATTTATTCCCTGTATGTTTTATTTTTGGTTCGGTTTTGCCACTCTCACATGGTTTCACCTAACCAAAGCTCTCATGGATGAACAATAGAGAAACAGTTGCTGTAAGATGGAATTGTTCACAAGGCATTATTTGGATCCCCACCCTTGAATGTTTTAAAAGGGGTGTGCCATACTACCTTAAATGCTAACACTAGATATGCAAAACAGTTATTTTTGATTACTTTCTAAGAGGGACACAAGTTATAATCATGGACAAAGATTTTATGTAAAAAGTATTTCATATTTTTTAAAGAAACATACCAATGATTATCACACTAGTCATAATACCAGTCATAGCTCTGTTTAAATATCGTTATATCTTTCAATATGTGTACACTTTGGAAATATTCCATATTCCAATAGTCGTTTTAAGACAGTACTGTTTTTGACCTCTTATTTCTGTCAAAACTTTCATTAATAAGTCTAACCATTTAAAGCTTACATTCTGGGAACTAGCTTTTGTTTTAATCGGCAATCAATGTTATTCACACATGTAGGCATTATAGAGGCGTTACTGTACCAATGAAAAAGACTTACTGCAAAAGACTCCATTTAACAGAAGACTTCTGTCTCCAAAGCAATACTAGCAGCTGTTAAAGGACGGGCTGTGAATCAGGGAATTCATGTCCTGACATTGGACCAGCACCCTAAAGCTGTGATTCATTGCCGACAGCAGAGAAGATTATATTTAGACTTGAGTTTAAATGCTCAGTTTAAGTTTCTTTAAAATACCATGTCGAAGGATGTCCATAATTCAAACCAGCTAGATTCCCACAAACAGCTGTTTCAAGCAAAAACAAACCTATTATAAAGCCTCAAGCTGTGTGCACACTGCAAGTTATTTTTTGAGTATAATTTCAATGAAACATAATTCAGGTTTATTCACATTTCATTATTTCACCTCATGGGGTCTTAAAATTGAATCCTGTTAAATTAATAAAGAACATTAGTGTCTATTTGTTTTTTCTCATCCAGTATAGACTGTCAAATTACATACGATAAGCACAGTAATGGCAGCTTTGATAGTGATGCTAAAGGACAAATTGTTCCAATGAACCAGCAAGTATACGGGACAATGTGTCATTTAGAAATAGGCAAAGAGAAATGATCCCAAAATACAATGTCCACATGTCAAATCATATTCAACTCTATTGTAAAATGATAAAAGTAATTGATCACATTGGACAGTGCAGAGGAAATATAGTATTTGAAAAACTAAAATAATATCTATTCAAAGAAATAACATGTTTCAAGTATTATTGCTTATGTTCACCTCATTTGCACATTGTCGTGTCAAAAAATCAACAATAATTTGAATAAGAGTACCACCTTATGTGTACTAGTAAAGTTAGACAGGGTAAAAGAACGTGTTCAGCATTGTTCCTATTTTATCAAAGAATAAACTATAACTCAAACCACCTACAAACCGATATTAGGAGCTGTAGTTCGCTGCCATTTTATTTGAAAAACAAATGTGCAACAAGTATGAAATACATGATTTAGCTTTTCTCACTGTTGCGGCACCTGGTGGCTCAGACTACAATGAACCCTTTCTGACTGAAATGGCTCGTTCGCCCTCTCACAATATAGAAAATGGACTCTTCCATTGTTTTGTGATCCTGTAGCTTGGACTTTAAGGTAGCATGGCTCTGTTGCTGTAATTTTATTTTATCTCAAACTGACAGCAGTTTACAGCTGATGAATGTTACACATCTTAGTAGGCTAGCTTATCCATTTGGGAAAAGGGGAGGGGTCTTGATTTAAGAAGAAAAAAATATAATCAAAAAAGAAAAAAAGTCAACCTGGAAGGTGTTGACATTTGTAGTGTACTACCGTATCCATTTAAACTTGAATCTTGAGGCAAGTGCTAGGCAATGGCCAAACGATTTATCCCATCCGCTGTGGGAGAAGCCCGCCCTGAAAACACACGCACTTGTGAGATTTCTGTCCTCTTGAATCTGTTTCATGGATAAGAACAACTGTCTCCCTAAAGCGGGGACATCAGACAAGGACTGTTTCAGGCTCTGCTCTGTTTCCAATTAATTGAACGGACTTTGAAGGCCCATTGAACGTTCTTGACCATTTATACCCAAAAGCGGCTTATTCATAGTGGTGCTAATGGTTTTAAAACCAGACAATGTACCCTTATCTCTGAGAGATACTGGATACTGTCACAGTGGCCACAAAGTTAGTCTCACTAACCCCGCCGTTTCTAGTGTCGGGACATAACGATCTGTCCGTGTTCACAAATTTCGACTGAACCCTTCAAGGTGACAGAAATAACGCAAATCCAACTGTACTGTCGTGTTTCAGGGTGAGTTCCCCCTTCAGTCCAAACCATCGCCATCTCACCCATGCTCATTATATACTGAATATATACAATTGCAATGTATATGTGTATAGATGAATATATATTTGCAATTTTCACACATTTGAACAATGTTAGACTGGAGACCTCAGCTGTATACAGAATACTCTTCACACAGCTCCACCCAGGTTCATTATTAGCTTATGTTCACCAACACGAGAGTTCACCCCTGGCGTGTTGTCGAGTTTGGAGCAGACCGCATGGCCTAGAGGGGAGCCTGGAAGCTCTTCAGACTGCATGGACGGCAGTGTGAGGCTCTGTTGTGCTCCCATGTTTCTGCAGGCTGAGCACAGAGCTCTCTTCACTGCTGTCTGCCCATTCCTAACACTTGCCCCTTTTTTTTATGTTAACCGACTTTTTATGGTGAGAGACAGACAGACTTGACTGACATCTGAAAGCATCTTTCAGGTTATCATATGGCTTGCTTAAGCCCTGTTGTAAAAATATACTAAAAAAATGATAATAATGACAATAATAATAATGGATGGGGGTCTCTCACATATCAAATGTGGAAAGTCTAATTTTATATTTGTATTTTCAAATAATAATATTGACAAAAAATGTCTGTGAAAGGTTTCCATCCTCTACTGTGGTCCAGAAATTGATGTGTTTGTCTGGAAAATAAATAAAATAAACTGAATTGTTATATGACTTGTTTTCACTGTTTCATTGCTTTTTTAATTTTTGTGATATATTTGCGTAGTATGATATATGACCTGATCTCAACATTTCAATGTCACATGTAATGAGGTGGTGATCCATCAATTTAAACAGACATACTGTATAGCATCTGCTGACATCCCATAACTGGATACTTATGGACAAGACTGTTGTGAGTACTTTCTGTTTAATACAAACGGGAGTATTTTTCATTCTACCTCGGCACCGGGATCCTTCCAGGTCACTCATCAAGTCAGCAGGATTAATAGAGTCTGAGCACTGTGGTGCATTTGAGGGGGGAGCGGTGAACAAATAAGTGCAGGCGTGTAATTCTGCTGCCCCTCAGTGGTCTCTTCCAGCATTTTGGAGGATGCAGTGCTTTTAGGAGAAATAAGCACAGCATCCACCGGTGCTTTATTTTACATCAGCAGTATCACACGGAGAGCATCAATATTAGCTAAAGGCTCAGCGTATTCAACGGCTGTGATGAGTAGATGTGCAAACGAGGCTGCTGCGTGACAGGCCTTTTAGAGCCTCACATTAGTAGGGACACATCAAGTATTAAGTGTTGTCTTTGATACGTTTATCTCTGTGCAATTTGTCCTGCTTTTACTCGCCATGGAAAATTTCATTTCGGATGCCAGAAATAAAAATCTTTTTTATTTTCTGACGTGAACCATGCAGAAGCATAAACCACCAAAAAGGTAGAAATAATTTCTGCTATCTAAACCAAATAATTCCTTTTTTTTCTAAAAGATTAAAATCACACCAGCTCTTGAAGGCTTGTTTCTGACTGATTGTTGCATTTTTTACTAACGTAACTAATATATACTGTATGTCTTCTACTGGCAACCATAGACATAGGTATAAAAATAATGATGTAATGAGTATTCTCCAGCATTCTGAAGACATATTTGTCCCATGTTTATTTTGATACAGACTACGATTGTTAAACATACTGTTACTGCTGCATTGAAATTCTTGGATCAGGATTTTGAATGTGGGTGCTTGTCAGGTGAGACCAACAGTCAGACAGCTTCATCACTCATTCAGACAAGGCAATCTATAATTCTGACTGAGATCAATACTGTTCCCAGCTCTTGTTTTTCAGAGCCGAGAAACGAGAAGTTTAGATCACGCTGCTGCAGTCATTGTGTTTGTGTAATGAGTAGAATGATAATCCCGCTGACAGTCTGGACTATTGTTTCACTTTTACAGAAGCTGCTTTTGATTTTTATGCTCTCTCTGACAGACCAGTGTGGAGTCATAAGGTATGTGCATACATGACAGACCATGATGTATAAACAGATGAAATACAGCACATGTAAAAACAACAGTCAGCCAAATGTTATACATGTCCAGTATTTCCAGATTTTTGGATGAAATCCAAATTTAGAAATTGCTTTGAACAAAAATACAAAACACTAAAATTAGAAGAAATATTGTTTTGTTTTATTATGTGTTTATTTTGTTAATTCCCAAGCAAAATATATGTAAAATAACAGTTAGCCCACTTGAAACATGTCTGTGGCTTTGTGACTTTATTATATGCTGTTTTGTCATTAACCTACAGCAGATCTGAAAGGAGCTGGTCCAGATTCCTGGTCACTGTAATTAGCAGACAAATTCATCAAACAGTTGATGCTCACGCTCGTCTGTGTTTTTAACTTGCAGGCCTAACTGGTTGACCTTTGCAGCCCACCTGCCTTTAATTAAGTGCTAATTAAAATTGCCATTACGATCAAGGAGCTCGACACTCACCGGCCCTTAAAAAGAGGGATTCGGGTCTTAGGTGGAACACTGCAAGACAAGCAGCAGTCATTATGGGAGCTAAATGTCAGCTCACAGCAGAGAAAAGGAAGCTGTTAATAATCTGTGGAATCAAGGTTTGCTTTAAAGTTAAAATGTCATAAGTAATATTTGAGCAGCAGGGCCTACACTATGAAAATCATATAATCACCTACATATGATCTCTATCTATCAGAAACTATAATGATCACAAATGCACAGTTGCCTAAATTAAGTGACCTTTCATACAACTTACTATATGTTTACTTCCAAATATTTTACGTTCACGTTCATTTTCAAGCCCCACTAAAAATAATTCAGGGTGTTCCCCAACTTTTTACCCGTCATACAGTGACACACATATGCGCAAACTTTGCCAAATATGTTTGCAGCGTGTCACCAGCTCATTTGATGGCCTCACCTCATACCAGAGGCTCTGTGTAAATTTCCCATGGGCCGGTGCTAACAGGCTGAATGTGACAGCTCCTGGCAAACACAAACAAGGTGCAGTGTGCAGGAATGCCACTGCGAAGAGGATGCTGTAACAACGCTCGGGCCGCAGTGGAGGTGTAATGGAGAAGAGGTAGTTCAAGAGGCGGTCTGCTGCCACCTCCGTGTGCGTCAGCCTGCGGAGCCGAGGAGAGAGCTGAAGAATACCTGTCTGCCATGCATATTCATGTCATGATGTGGTGCTGCAGGAGACTCACAACCCCAATCCTCCAGCCTGAGAGGACACCCTAGGGCCCCTCAGCATTTATTAACAGTAATTAAGAGCTAGTCTGAGATGCCGGCATGTTTAATTGCCAATTACGGTTAGGTTAGCTATAGATGAAAATGACAGGTATTTATATAATACATCAGCCTAAATAATCAAGCTATGTTTATACCTTGGAAATGAACGAAAGGTTGGGAAGCATCCAGCATCCTTGCAGAAGCCTGGTATTGTAGGAATCCAAGTGCAATAATGAGCAATGTTCAATGGTTATGCACTTAATTTTATGTGCATCGCTAAATTATCTCCCAGCACAGCCATGTAATGGTTGCTCCTCTTTTGAAGCGGAACATTTTTTTGACAGAGCTGTGTAATAGAGTCAATAGTTGATGGGAAGACTGCTGTGGATGGGGAGATGAGGCACTCAGGTGGCTGTTTCCTCCCAGACTCCAGGCCTAATGTAGCCTTTGGCATGGAAATTGACGTGACATTGATGGGCACTCTCCCGCCAGCAGAGAGTCATGCGCCTGCACAGCCTTCCAATTCACTAATAATTGCTGATTAAAAACTAGTTAAGAGTCCATGAAAACCCAAATGTGCATTAACCAAATGACCTTCTGGGAATGGCAAATAGTCTGCAGCAAAGAACGTGGACAGCTTCATATGTGAAACTGGTCCCTGGATTGTTTTTGAAAATGTGGAGATAAGGGACAAACAGGAGCGTACTGTGCGAGACTATTGAGTTTCTCAGAAGAATGAGTTTTATTGTGTCCTAATCCTCACAGAAATTGTCCTTGAGCTCACATAACCTTTTCCTTATCTAAGAGTAGTCTATCAATCTGACTAACACATTAAGATAATCCTTAACATGGTAACACAATCCAATAGATAACTCAAATTGTGTATTATATCATGAAAAGCTTAAACATGACATTTATATCGTATTGTAGCCTATTGATATATTGTAGCTCAAATGAATTAGCTGTTGATGACGTTACTAAATTAAAATTAGATTTAAATGACCAGTATCTACATATTTTAGAATAACTCCAAGGAATGAGATAACTGTAATCCCATTACTTTGATGTGTTTCATTATTCTCTCAATATAAATTATGCTGAATATGACTTAATGTGAGGTTTTAAGATTCGCAAAATTCCACGTGGTGAATGTTTAACAAAGACAAATATTGATCATAAACATGTAGACATTGTTTTTTCTACTTATTGAACATTTAGTTTATTCTATATGTTGTCACAAGTTTAGTATAATGTTTATCATGGTAATGGGATTTAAAATACAGTGCAGAGTCGGATGCTCACCGGCGACTCACTTCCTTAAGAGAGATACACTGAGTGGCCTTAACGTTTAGACTTGTGAGCTGTATGCAGCCACCAGCACGAGAAGCAGAGGAGAACTCGAACTAACTGACTCAGAAAATTCACCAATTGTGTCCCTCTTTTCTCTCATATTATCCACCAGATGAGACATTACATGCTGCTCACAAAAGCCATCGGTTTTGGCCCACATCACAGAGGATGCAGCTGTCTGTTCATTGTTCATCATCATTGTCTTCATGGATCCGATGCTCCAGAATCAATAGCTGCCTTAGAGCAAACTAGTGAGCAACAGACTGTAGGAGCAGGTAAGAGTGTCAATTATTACTGGAGGACAGAGAAAAAATACAAAGTGAATGCCAAGGAGGGGGGGGGGGGCCTGCTGTGATGGTGTTGATGGGATCATTGCCGATGGATTAATGACTACTTGGGTGAGTGCTGCAAATTCCTTATAAAGCTTGTTTTGAAAAAAAAGATGCACCTTAAAGCAGAGTGACTTTTCTAGTCCTCCCTGTGCTGTGGCATCCCATAAACTAGTATGACAGCAATTACATTAATGAGAGATGAGTGTGTAGGTGGAAATACTCTGCTTATTGCCAACAGGTCAAGAGGCGTGCTAAATCTAATATTGTTTCAGTAGAACAGATAAGAGCATGTGTCACTAACACATTCTGGCATAACACGTCAAAATGGTTCCCATTATAAAACATCCACAATACACTTGCTTCCTTGTCTGAATGGCACAGATCTCCACTAAAAAGAAAGGCCGGCAATTCATTAATAAGCCCCCCCCAAAAGAAAAATACAGTATTATTTGCAGTGTTGTTTGAGAAGATGAATTCAACAGCTTCCATACTGCGTTTGTGGGTCCACGTTAAGAAAATGGACTAAATATTTAGTTTGACACCTCTGATGTCAGGTAAGAGCCTTGTCAAAGCGCTGTGTAATCCAGTTGTGATAAGGTGTCATCATTTATCTTATGATACAAACATTACCCTGCTTAAGCCCAGAAAATCAGTTTCCCTGCCTCTAGAGTCAGTGCAAACACCAGTGAGAGCTGTAGCCTACCACGTACGAACAGTGTTTCCATCGGTTAACACGTACTGTACATACAGAGGGTTTTTATATCAGGTAAAAGGGGATTTGTATGAAATCTTAAGTCATTTTACACAATATCTGCTGGTGAGATATTACGCCAGACATTTCAAAAGCAAGGTTGAGCTCAAGGTCATTATTATATCTCATCAGGTTCATTGATAAGCAGCACAGCAATGCAGCAATACATCACATGCATGATACATACACATGTATGGTGTAAAAACTGCAGCCATAAACTGCATAATAGTAAATTACATTGCACTACCCTCAAAAGATAATTTTTTTTCAGCAGTAATGCGTCAAAATATTGCAAAGAAACAATTGGATTCACTGTAGTTACAGCTTAATGTCAGTATGAAGGGACGGTGACACAGTTTATAGTTTTTAAAATGATATTTTTTCTCTTCTTTGTGGATAGGAATAGCAATACTGTAGATACGTCTAAGTCATAGCGGCAAGCTTTTGCTTTTTTATGATTTTTTTTTCTCCCCTGTGTGTGTGTGTGTGTGTGTGTGTGTGTGTGTGTGTGTGTGTGTGTGTCTGTTTAGACAACACATACTCTTATCAATCTCTGCACAATAACAGAAAACAATTTGCTAATGTTTTGAAAATAGCTTTCCCTTCCCCTGCTCCAGCATTGTGAGATGTATGCACAATTTCATAAACACAATCAGTGCGCTGAATGGCGGCACTGATATTCTGAAGAAAAAAAAAATCTCATTATTGTTCCTGAGCTATGGAAAAGCAGTCAATGGCCCATATCACACATAATGCCCACTCCTCCTCCTCCTCCTCCTCCCCCACAGCAGCCCACCATCACACAAAGCTTAATTCCACCTAGCAGCAAACAATATGCAGCAGTTTACTGAGAGAATATTACTGATGACCCAAAAAGAAATTATCAGCAGGCCGGCTGCACCTGCCTCACAGTCTTCAGGTGACACCGGTGGCCCTGCTGTTGAGATCACCGGGATGCACCACTGGGCACACTGTGTCATCATGCACTTATTTTATATAGTTTCAGCCGCGGTACCGTCATCATAGCCAGACTGTGTCCTGTCTGATTTCAATAATCGAAATCTGAATCTCTTTAGTGAAGAGCTAAAGACACAACGTGACCTGTGTCACAGTGTCCGCCTGCGTGTATAGATTTCCAGTCTTTTGTGACTCGCTCCATCTTCCCCTCTCTCATGAACAAGTGTGAAGAGAAGTGGCCACAGAGGAGTGCAAGTAAACAGGAAATGAATGATGGGCCCTGTGGGATTACATGCATAGAGGTGGAGTTTGTGACCAGGCAGACAGGTTCTGTGAACACTGAGCCGGAATATACAGACAGCTTCGGTGATGGATGATTACAGTCCGGTGCATAATCAGAGGATTTCAATGAGCGTACATAAGGGCACATGCATCAAGCCTTCCCAACACTGCTCTACACTGAGGTAGTCTGAGAGAGTTTGTGGTTTGTCCAAAGCTACCGACTAAACTCTAGCTCCTACACTAGAGTTTAGAAATTCACCTGCAACTTATTTTGTCTGAGACATTATCACATTAATCTTTAAAATGTCTTCAAAACAATACTATTTACAAGACAATAGTCAAATAACATGGACTGAACAGAATTAGTGTAAATGTTGATTATAATTAGGCTCAGCAAATCATCAAGTTATCTAAAAGAGAAACATATGTAGAAAAAACACATTAGCTCTATGCAATGTGTCAAAATCACTGGATGGATCGCCATTAAACTTTATATATAGATATTCCCTAGAGGATCAAGTCTAATGACTTAACCTTAGTGTCCTTTGCTGATTAGCGAATGTTAGCATGCCAACAGGCCACACTAAGATGGTGAAGCTTGTTAGCATTGCCCCTGTGAGCTTGTTGCCAGCATTAGCATTAGCTTAAAGCAGCACTATGCCTGTAAAACATAGCTGCTAGCAAGGCTGTGGGCTCTTTGTCTTGTTCAAAATAGGTTCACAAAGCCCCCCCCCCCCCCGTAGCTAATTTGCTACCTGGAGAATGTAGTTATACTGAAGGTGACACCTTAGTTTGTATCATCCTCTGAAATCAGCGCAGAGGTCGGCCAGAGTACACGCTTTGTTGCACATGAAACTCACCGCTGGGACGTGATCTGTTACCCTTTATTCCAAAAATAATATTCTATATGTGTCTATGAAGCTCCCCTATACCTTATTAAAATATAAGGGGGCAGCTGTCCCATTGAAGCATTTTGAGCCCTTGTGCCTTTCTGCACTCACACATTCTCGCCCAGCACGCAGTAAATGTAAATTAAAGTCTGTGAGGCTTCAGTGTTTTAAGGCTCAGGGTGAACATTGGGGACGGGGCCTGCAGTATTTATTCTTTGAACCATGATGTTCATCAGATCAGTTGCAAACTCTGGCAAGTACTTCAGTCTGACATTTGATAATGTAAGGTTTATGGTGATCATCACAGATCACTAAATGTCAGGGACTGTCTGGTCAGAGCTGATATATTCATCCCAGAAAGCAGGAGATGCACTCAGTTGATACATTGCCCCTGATTTCTGTCCTTGTCGAGAATGAAAAGCCAGTAGGGACCCATCGAAATGTGTCAGGGCTTTCAACAGAAACACTGTTCTATAGAACAGTTCTTGACCTGTACATATATCACGTTTTTCTCAGATGTGACTTACAAACCAAGAGCCATAGAGGAATAGGACCACGTATTATTGAGCAACGTCGCACAAATATTAGGCCAGATTAAGGGAAACCTGCCATTCACTGCACATCTGACATTCTGTGGCAAAGAGCAGATACATTTTAAAGCCCCATTCATGCAGAATGCACATTAAACCCTTCATCCTGTGGGTCAAAATAAGTATTTGTTTGAATGTATTTGATGTTAACACTTGATTTACACTATTATGCTTTTGAGTTGTTACCTCATCTTAAACCTATCTTCTCACATAATTACTTTTAAATGGAAAATGTCTCCATTATTAAGCCTCAGTTTTGGATAGTTGCTTGGATGTTTTTTGTTTTAGGAGAATCTTCTTTACTTCTTAACTGTGCAAGTTGCATCAGTTTTCTCCATGATGAAAGCATGGCCACTGATGTAGTAGTAACAGCCTAATGTAATAATAGGACAGAGATCATCTTTTGCAAATATTTTTACTTTGGATACTTTACATATTGTTGCTAATAATATTTGAATTTGAATACAAGACTTTTACTTGTAGTATTTACACAGTGTGGTATTGGTTTACTAAGGTCAATGATGCGAATAGTGCAACATAAACATAAGTTGTGCTGAATTGAGAATAAAAAATTATTTTCTAGGTTCAAGTGATGTCAATTTCACTGACATCGTCGCATTGAAGTAAATCAGTCAGTATACTAAATAGATTAAATAGTGGAATGAGGAGATTATGTATAGTTTTTCTTCATATCAATGACACTTTTGATATTGGTAATAGAGTAGAAGTCCTGGCCTGATTAGCTGTTTTTCATTTGACTTTTGGTGAAGGACATATTTTGCTTGTCTGCTTTTTCTTTTCCAAAAGTGTCACCCTGTGCTCATGCTTTTTGCAGGAAGTCCTGGAGTGAGAAGAAGCACCTCAGAAACACCTCAGCAAAGATCAAACCTTTTAGTGACC